>NC_045550.1:8636704-8639204 GCF_009769535.1 Thamnophis elegans
TGGGGACTCCCTGTATTATTGTAAAGACATATGTATAATTTAGACAACCCAGCCACTGAACTGGATATTTGAGAATATAAAAAAAAAACAGTGGAATGCTAATATAAATATTCCTTCAAGTCGTTGTTTACCTTCTGTGGTTTTAGCCTGCAGATCTGATATTTCTCATACAGTATTCTCCCATCACTTCCCCCCAAAAAAGTTACTGTGCATTTGGACATTGGGTAAATTTCTAAGCAATTGCCAATATTATGATCTCACTGAAATATGAGCAGAATCAATGTTTTAGATTTATATCCATGTTTAATGATCTCTAGGCAAACCTTAGCACACCAGTAGTATTAGAAAGTGTCATATAAGTAGTTTTCTTTTTTTAGGGTGAAGGAAAATGCTCTGGTTAAAATGTTTACTGTGTTTTATGGAAGCATTTAGCTATTTTTTCATTTCTATCTACCTTTCAATCTTAATCAAATTTATATATATATATATATATATATATATATATATATATATATATATATATATATATATATATATATATATATATATATATATATATATATATCCATCCTAATATGGTGCTGTCCACATAGTTCTTTCCAGATGTTTTACTACAATTGCCAAAATTCAATCCTAACACATCTGGTGATCAGCATATTGAAGGTAAGATGCTGTTTTAAGACGCACATTATAGTAGCCCGATTCTTCTTTCAATTAGTCTGCTTCATTTCAGAAGTTAGCCAAAATTTAGGGATGTTATGTTTTAATATTAGGACAAGCAAAAAAAATTATCTGGGCATTATGCTGGAAATTTTTTTCTGTTAAAAACTCCAAATTGTATTAACTAGTTTGAATCATATAATCTTACTAGGAAAAGTGTTCTGGTTTCCTAGTCCATTGTCAATGCTTGACTACTTCTAACCTCCCATAAAGTAATTTATATTATTTTTCCATTCAGCAAAGATTTTCAGTTTATAAACAGCTTTCAACAAATAAGCCACCAATAAGACATAACAGAAAATTTAAAACACATAAGCAAACAAAGCAGAATAAATTAAAAAGAATATATATTCCAGAAATTCACACGTAACTTCACTTAAATTCATAAAATTTTAAACCCAGATATTAACCAGATATGCTATAGGCCTTGTTTATTTCTCAGAACCACGCAATATATTAAACATCTAAATATAAATATCTATTCTTTACATGAAAAAATCATGTATTTCTTATATTGCATTCTGTAAAATTGGAGACCTACACACCACTGTCATTGTATTTTCTTTAAGGAAATGCACCTACCATATTTTTCAGAGATTAAGACGCACCTTTTTCCCACAAAAAAGAGTGAAAATCTGGGTGTGTCTTATAAACTGAATACAGCATTTTTAGCCTCCTGAAACCCTTCCCCCTTTGCAAAAATGGCTGTGCATACCCTTGAGGAGGCTTCCAGGGTGCCCCTGGGGGCTGGGGAGGCAAGAATGAGCGAAAAATGGACCGTTTTTGGGAGATCTGCAGAGTGCAAAAACATTTTTTTTAAAAAATTGCCTCTTCAAAATCTTGGTGCATCTTATACTCCAGTGCGTCTTACACACTGAAAAATATGGTATTTTTAAAGATACATGACTAATTTCATTTCTTATTTTAAAGAAATTGGCAAACATTACGGTACATTGTGATTCAAATTTCAAAATTCAAGTTGCCTTAGGATCATCTTTAATTATACATAGCATTTCTTTAAAATAATCTCCCTCTTGTGTGTGTGTGTGTGTGTGTGTGTGTAATAGCATCACTTTAAAACATAACTATCCCATTTTCACTGGAGACAGTAATCAATATTGCAGTTTATTTTATTTTTTTAGATTTATGCAGTACAAAACAGATGTTCATTCATTTAATATAATAAAAGTTTGAGTTCCTTTATGATGTAACGTGAAAATGGAAAAGGAGTTAAGATATAACTACAGGTAATCCCTGAATTACAAGCATTCCCTTAGCGAACATTTGAAGTTACACGATAAGCGCCCCCTAGTGTTTACGAACAAGTCCTGAAACTACTAATCTTGCAGCACCACGGTAGTTGTTCGCCCTTATGAACAAACGCAGAGGCTCTGCAACATTCATCGTGGAGGGGCGCATGTGGCTGAGGCTGGAGAGGAGACTGCTTGCTAGATCTTCACAAGGTAATTGGCCCGACATGGCAGGTTGGGTGAGTGGAGGAAGCAATTGTGGGGCGCATGATGTATTTCAGTGAGTGGGAGAGGCCTTGGGTGGTCTTAGGTAGATGGCCTGTTCTATCACTAGGTCCCCATGGCCTTCCCCACCCTGAAATGCCTCATGTGCACTTAACAAGCCTTGCATTTGATTAGCAAATGCATGGGCGAAAGGAGAGAGTGATCACATTCAAGGTAGAAGATTCACTCCCACGAATCCTCGGGTTACGGATGGAATGGGCAGGCTCCATTGCATTCGTAACTCGAGGTCTACCTGTATTATCCTA
>NC_045550.1:8644204-8689204 GCF_009769535.1 Thamnophis elegans
TATGTGGGCAGGTGAGGATTGTATAGTTGCCTTCTTTAAAATAACTTAACATTGAAGGGGAGGAATATAGTGTAGCTGATAGGAAAGGAAATATTTGCTTCTGTTGAGCAGATTGTTCCTGGTTGTTGTTGATTTTTAAATCATTTAAAAAAAAACACAACGCATCATATTAGAATCATGTGTGTACTTCCTGGCAAGCCTAATGCAAATAAAGACAAAAGTGCACTAATTAAAAAAAAAAGGATGGGTGATGAACTTTTTCAATAAACCTTTATTGTATAAACACATCCAATATTTATGCTAAAATAATATTCATGATAAAGCCAACAAATAATTTATTTTTAGATGCAGAATGTTTTGTGTCTCTAGGTTAATCTTTTTTGCTTTATTATTGTGGGAAGTTATCATCCAGCCCTCTCCCAGAAAAAAAAATGAAATATCCTAGGAAATATTGAAAAGGCAGAATATTTCTCTGGATGTGAAAAGAAAGAAACATGCTTTAAAAGACAGAATAGTTGCCTGTAGCTTCCTGCCCATCCACACTTTGTCAATAGGCCATTCAGAAGGCCAGGCTAGCCCACTTTACATAATAAAGACTTCCCCACTGCAGCTGTAGGGGGAAGGAATATTACTCAACTCTCCACATGGCATCTGAGAACTCATACCTATATTCAAAACAGGCTAGAGAGTAGCCCCTGCATGGGAGTCTGACAACCAATCAGAATACATTTCTTACACAGGAACAGGAAACAGAGAGGTGGGACTAAACAGGGTATAAAAAGCCTAGCAAGCCCCTCCCTCAGCCCTTCTCTTCTTCTCCACCAACATTGAAGCATGTGATCACCTTTTCTGTTCAGGGCTCAAGCCATATGGCCCTGTCCAACAATAAACCATGTTTCCAAGCAGCCTCCATGTCTCCAGTGTCTTTTTCCCCACTTGGACACTTGGACACCCAGAAGGACATTTCTTTCAACATTATAATGAAAGTTTTTGTGTTAAATATGCAGGATCCAATGGTGGCTTCCTACCAGTTCGGAATGGTTCAGCTGAACAGGTAGTGATTTGGTGGCCTGGGACGCTGGAACTGGCAGCAACTCAAGCCTGCCACGCCCCCGAACCAGTTCTCCGGGCACCGCCGTAAGCATCACCATTTTGTTTTTCAGTTCTGCGCATGCGCAGAACAATTTTAATTGCACTGCGCATGTGCACGCACCACACATGCATGCACGCGCAACATGCAAATGAGCAAACCAGCAGTAGTGCCTGCCAGAACCTACCTCTGGCAAGATCTAGTAATATGTTAATTTTTTAAAATGCTATTTGATTGCCATTATTACAATGCTCATAATACTTAGCCATTTCCACATACTTTTTCTAAAAAGATAATTTTTGTTCCCGGCAATGAAAGTTCACAACTGTAAGATGCGATAGTGAGTATGGGTAATTTCCGAGTTAAAACCACAACTGGAATTGTGAATTGCAGAATTTCCATTGTTAAGCAAATTGGTTGTTAAGTGAGTTGCGCCCAGTTTTATGATCTTTTTGCCATGGCTGTTAAGTGAATCACTCTAGTTATTAAATAAATCACGCATTGTTAAATTTGGCTTCCCCCATTGACTTTGCTTGTCAGAAGCCAACTGCAAATGGCGATCACATTGGACACTGCAAAATTGCAAATACATAGCAATAGCAATAGCAGTTAGACATATATACCGCTTCATAGGGCTTTCAGCCCTCTCTAAGCGGTTTACAGAGTCAGCATATCACCCCCACAGTCTGGGTCCTCATTTTACCCACCTTGGAAGGATGGAAGGCTGAGTCAACCCTGAGCCGGTGAGATTTGAACCGCCGAACTGCAGATAACAGTCAGCTGAAGTGGCCTGCACTACTGCCCTCTAACCACTGCGCCACCTCGGCTCCTCCTACATGCCTGATGCCTAATGCCCAAATTTTGTTCATGTGATTGTGGAGATACTCTGATAATTCTAAGGGCTCACCGACAAAACCGTGCCCGACTAAACCGCGCCCGACTAAACCGCGTCACTGACGTCATCAACAGGGCGACAACAGCGCGGAGACAGAAGCATGCTGTAAACCCTAAACCTAAAATTAACCCCTAAACCTAACCTAAACCTAACCCCCCTAAACCTAATCCTAAACCTAACCCTAAACCTAACCCTAAACCTAACCCTAAACCTAACCCTTAACCTAACCCTAAACCTAATCCTAAACCTAACCCTTAACCTAACCCTAAACCTAATCCTAACCCTTAACCTAACCCTAACCCTAATCCTAACCCTTAACCTAACCCTAAACCTAACCCTAAACCTAACCCTTAACCTAACCCTAACCCTAACCCTAACTCTTAACCTAACCCTAAACCTAACCCTAACCCTTAACCTAACCCTAAACCTAACCCTAAACCTAACCCTTACCTTAAGTTGAATCGGCTTGCTTTCAAAGCGCTATTTAAAGCGCCCTTCTTTCTCCGCGCTGGCTGTTTTTGCCCTGTTGATGACATCAGCGACACGGTTTAGTCGGGCGCGGTTTAGTCGAGCGCGGTTTTGACGGTTCACGAATTCTAAGCATGAGGACCTGTTGTAAGTCACTTTTTTCAGTACCATGGTGTTATGACCCAGGTCACCTTGGCAGAAGCAGGCTCCTGTACAGTCCTTTATTGCTCTGTTAAATTCTACTACAAGTGGCCCTAAAACAGCCAGTAAGGCTCCACCCTCCAGAAACGTCCCTTAAGGCAGCCACCCTTACTACTGCAACGTGCTCTACATGAGGCAGCCCTTGAAGAGCATTCGGCGACTTCAGCTTGTCCAGAATGCAGCCGCGCGAGCGATCGTGGGTGCACCTCGGTTCACCCACGTAACACCTATCCTCCGCGAGCTGCACTGGCTGCCTATTGGTCTCCGGATACGCTTCAAGGCGCTAGTTGTCACTTATAAAGCACTTCATGGTATTGGACCTGGGTACTTGAGAGACCGCCTGCTGCCAATTACCTCCTCTAGACCGATTAGATCCCACAGATTAGGCCTCCTCCGAATTCCATCCGCCGGCCAGTGTCGACTGGCGACTACCCGGAGGAGGGCCTTCTCTGTGGCTGCTCCGACCCTCTGGAACGAACTCCCCGTGGAGATTCGAACCCTCACCACCCTCCAGGCCTTCCGCAAAGCCCTTAAAACCTGGCTGTTCCGACAGGCCTGGGGCTAAAGAACCGTTGCCCCCCGTCTCAAATTGGTATGACTGTTGTGTTTTAATTATGCATTGTTTTTTATGTCGTTTTAAATTCTTTGTTTGTATCCCCCTTCCCTGGTTGAGTTGTGAGCCGCACTGAGTCCCCTTCGGAGGAAAAGGGCGGCATATAAATAAAATCAACATTCAACATTCAACACCCAGAGACCCACAAACAAAAGCCAGTAAAAAACAAAAACAATTTGCAAAGGCAGGATGTAAGCTCACAGGGCAAGGTCCAGGGTCAAGGTTCTCCGGGCGAGTCCATGAAGCCGAGGCACAGGCAGAAACGCAAGTCAAAGCTGAGTCCCCCCCCCCCCCAAGGCTGGGGAAGTGCATGCCAAAGCAAACAATTGTTCCTGACCAAGACAACATCCCCCAGCCTCTGCTTCAAGTCAAGCCAGGTGTTCTTTGCCAGAAGGTGTGGGCAACCTTCTCCTGAGCCGCCTTGCAGCCCTCCTTTTAGCTTGCCTCTGCTCTACTCTCCATGCCCTTGGATCAGTAGAGGAGACAGCTGTTCCTCATTATAGGGGATCTGCTGCAGAGGTGGGTTCCTACCAGTTCGCACCAGTTCGGTAAAACCGGTTCGTCAAATCTACCGAACCGGTTAGAAGAGGTTCCACCAGTGGACTCGGAAAGCAGGCCACACCTACAGAAGAGGTTCCGAAATTTTTTGAAACCCACCACTAACACATACACACACACACACAGACTCACACAGAGAGAGAAAGAGAAAGAAAGAAAGTAAGAAAGAAAGAAAGAAAGAAAGAAAGAAAGAAAGAAAGAGTGAGAGGTGAAAGAAAAAAAGGAAAAAGGGACAGAGACAAAAGGAAAGAAAGAAAGAGAGAGAGAGAGAGAAAGAAAGGAAGGAAGGAAGGAAGGAAGGAAGGAAGGAAGGAAACAAACACATGGCCGGCAAGCCACTCCCACCAGGTCACATGGCCGGCAAGCCACTCCCACAAAGGAGGCCACACCCACAGAGTAGGTTCGAAATTTTTTTGAAACCCACCACTGATCTGCTGCCTCTCATCATTGCCTGTCTGTAGCCACTCCACCCCTGTGTCTGTGAGGGCAGGCAGCTCTCTGTATGGTTGACCATCTCCCCCAATGCCCAAGGTGCCTGGGACAGCATCATCATCCTCAGCTCTGGCCTCTCCAAACATTCCAGGGGAGTTGTGCCATCCCCATTGGATGGTCGCATTGGACCCCTTCTCCCCCTCTCCTCCTTCTCCTCTCCTCCTCCTCCTCCTTCAAACTGGGATCCAATGACACATAGTAAATTTGAATAGTTGCTCAATACTCTACATCACCTTATAGCTGCACAGAGATACTCCAGATAACCTCCGGATTATTCCGTTTTTCCCGTATTTGAACCAACTCTGACCTTGTACTGCATTCTGGTCAGTGGTGGGTTTCAAAAGTTGCTCGAATCTACTCTGTGGGTGTGGCCACCTTTGTGGGGGTGGCTTGCCGCCCATGTGACCGGATGGGAGTGGCTTGCCGCCCATGTGACCAGATATGAAGATGCCGACGACACTTGTCAGAACCACCTTAAATTACCTCACACACAGCACTGGCATGCATAAGAATAGGATGCAAACTTGTTTTTCAAAAGGCATCTTTGGTTTGCGTTAAAACAACTTCAACACACGCAATGTTCTGATTGCACCACAAACGCAGTAGTCATCCTTACCTTTCACAGAGGCACTGAGTTTTATAAATATGAGCATGATAGTGTAGAATAATCGTATCCAAGGATCAGTGGTGGGTTTCAAAAACTTTTGGAACCTCTTCTGTAGGTGTGGCCTGCTTTCCGGGTCCACTGGTGGAACCTCTTCTAACCGGTTCGGTAGGTTTGACGAACCGGTTCTACCGAATAGGTGCGAACTGGTAGGAACCCACCTCTGATTCTGGTACACATAGGTTTACCAGATGTTGGTCAAAAGGAGGTCATCTCTTCCTTTATTCCTCAGTAGAGCAGGGTATAACTTTAAAATCAAATATCGTCTCAGTTTTTTAGTGTCTCTTCCTGAGCAGTTTTTCTTAGGGGCACATCGCTTCCCTAATAAGTGCTAACCACAAGTTAACAAGCTCAGCTCTGTGACTTTAATTAATTAAATAGGACCCTCCAGCCAGCTTGCATTGCTGCCTAAAATTGACAAGAGCTTAATCAGTTACAGATTGATGTCTCTTGCCTCTTTATTTGGCTCTAGTCCAATCCTGCCATAGAAAAACCAGTCTTTCTGATACTGGAAAAAAAGAATTTCATCTGCCTGTAGATCTAAGTACTTCTGGTTAGCAGTTTTTTCAACTGTGATTTTTGCCACAGTTGCTAAGAAAGTTAAACAGAAAGTGTGTCTCCCTTTCCACCTACCCACTTATATTTCCTCTTTTTCTTTGACTGTTCAGATAGCTGGTAACCCGATGTACATGGTGCCATACCTGGGATTATGTATGCATCAGGCAATGGAGGAAGTTCCAGGGTACAATCATCTGGTTTGGTTCTGTAAGCCAACAAGACAGACACACTTCAGAGGATAATTAGAACTGCAAAAAAAAACAACAGCAATTACTACCAACCTGTCTTCCATTGAGGACCTGTACACTGCACGAATAAAAAAAGAGGGCTGTGAAAATATTTACAGACCCTCCTGTACATAAATTGTTTCAACTTCTACTCTCAAAACGATGCTATAGAGCACTGCACATCAAGACAGCCGAGGTGGTGCAGTGGGTAGGGTGCAGTACTGCAGGCCACTTCAGCTGACTGTTATCTGCAGTTCAGCGGTTCTAATCTCACCGGCTCAAGGTTGACTCAGCCTTCCATCCTTCCGAGGTGGGTGAAATGAGGACCCAGACTGTGGGGGCGATATGCTGACTCTGTAAACTGCTTAGAGAGGGCTGAAAGCCCTATGAAGCGGTATATAAGTCTAATTGCTATTGCTATTGCTAAGACAACTAGACACAAGAAGAGTTTCCCTCCGAATGCCATCGCTCTGCTAAACAAACAATTCCCTCAACACTGTCAAACTATTTACTAAGTCTTCACTACTATTAATCTTCTCATCATTCCTATCACCCATCTCCTCCCACTTATGACTGTATAACTGCAACTTTGTTGCTTGTATCCTTAAGATGTATATCAATTGTTTCCTAATATCGTTTGATTGCTTATTTGTACCCTATGACTATTGTTAAATGTTGTACCTTATGATTCTTGATGAATGAATATTTTATGTACACTGAGAGCATATGCACCATGGTCTTGCTTTTCTTTCGCTGCTATCTTTTCATAACTAGTAAAAGTATCTTTAAATTCCACAAACAACAGAGTTGGGAATTTTCTTCCTTGGTTATTGAAGGAGGCACGCCTGGCATAAAGCAAGATCTGATCCAAAAAGGCGCGAGCATATACATATCAAACGTTTGCCCAGCACCCTCCCCCCTGATCACCCTAACCCAATGACCAATCTGCAACTCCCAAAGGTGTCATGTGGGGTGCATCTTCAAAAACGTAATTCAGTTGGTATGCAGAGATGGTTGACCTTGACCAAGTCTAAGTCCTACGGGACTGCCTCCTGCCACATACCTCCCAACGACCTATAAGATCTCACAGATTGGGCCTCCTTCGAGTACCGTCGACCAGGCAATGCCGGTTGGCGACCATTCAGGGGAGGTCTTTCTCTGTAGCTGCTCCGGCCCTGTGGAATGATCTCCCTGCAGAGATCCGGACCCTTCCCACTCTCTCGGCCTTCTGTAATGCCACTAAAACCTGGCTGTTCCGGCAGGCCTGGGGCTGTTGACCCCAAAATATGGTCCAGCCCCACTTGGAATGGAGTGCATGGTGTGCTTTTAAATCTATCTTTTCTTTTCTTCCCTTTTAAAAAAAAATTATTTGTATTGTTAGCCGCCCGGAGTCCTACGTGATTGGGCGGCATACAAATGCTATTAAACTTTGAAACTTTGAAACTTAAACACAGGCCATCAGCATGCACAGAAGATGATGAGAACCAAACTCCCTCCTGATAACTCTTCCAGCACCATAAATTTCCCACCCCAAATACCTCAAGCCCCCTCCCTCCCCATTTCTATGGCTGACAGCTGGTACCATGACAAAGTAGGTTCAGCAGCCAGAAATCTAAGCCCTAAGAGCAATGAATTGATTGTGATATAAAGTTCTTCATTATGTACAGTCAGTCGTGGCAATTCAAAGTTAGGTCTTCCAATAGATTTAATTTCCAGGTCCTTTCTCATATTCAGCCTCATCGTGCAACAAGTAATCGAAAATTGAAAGGCTCTCTTGGTGCCCGAAAAACATAGAGAGGGATAAATCAAGTTACATAATAGAGTTTGGAAATATTTGCTGACAGACATCCAAAATTTGGTTGCTAATCTGCAACACATGGCATGAAATTGCAATGCATCAGTATTATTTCATGGGGTGAAGTTTTTAATAATGTCTATATCTGTACCTATTGTTTTCTTTAATATTCAATATTCCTACGGGATCGCCTCCTGCCACATACCTCCCAACGACCTATAAGTTCCCACAGATTGGGCCTCCTTCGGGTACCGTCGACCGGACAATGCCGGTTGACGACTACTCGGGGGAGGTCTTTCTCTGTAGCTGCTCCGGCCCTGTGGAACGATCTCCCCGCAGAGATCCGGACCCTTCCCACTCTCTTGGCCTTCCGTAAGGCCACTAAAACCTGGCTGTTCTGGCAGGCCTGGGGCTGTTGACCCCAAAATATGGTCCAGCCCCATTTGAAATGGAGTGCATGGTGTGTTTTTAAGTCTATCTTTTCTTTTTTTCTATGCCTTTTGATTTATTTGTATTGTGAGCCGCCCAGAATCCTTCGGGATTGGGTGGCATACAAGTGTTATTAAACTAAACTAAACTAAACTAAATAATTATGTCTCCTTTCCTCTCTTTTTCATATGTTAAAGTTTCCTAAGCAAAAAGAAAAAGCAATACATATGCCCTGGAACCTGTATATTAGTTTGTGAATATGTTCATTGAAATATGGAAATGACACAGGTAACCTGGCTGCTTCTGTGTAGATTGAAAGGCCCCACAAGCTTGTTTTCAGTTCATAGCGCAGGGAGGAAATGAGGAGAGAGCAGTGGTGGGTTCCGGGCATACCGGTGCCTGCTAGGAGATGCAGGCACTGTTCCGGTATGGTGCTGCGGAGGGCCCGCCTACCCGCCTGCTTACCTCTATTTGAGCCGACCGGGACATTTGCACACGCAGCGTACAGCGCCTGCACAACGCTCCGCCCATATTATTGTGCTTTAGAGCCTTGGCAACATTAAGATGGCTGGAGTTAAACCTGCTGCCTGGGAAATTCCGGGAGTTTGAATCCAGGTAGTTTAAAAGTTTCCAAAGTTGGGAAACACTGCTTTAGAATATGAAACCATATAAATATTTCAAAATAGTTATTTTTTAAAATGTCCAGTGAGATAGTTATTTTACTGGTCATGATCAGGTTAAGTCAAGAGATGGAGATGCTGAAAAAAGATAGAAATAAATACATTTTTTAACCAGATATTAAATCAGTGATGTGCAGTCAGGGGAGGCAGGGGAGACAGGGCCTCATCACTGTCATTATGAAAAAAAAATGTAAAAGGAAAAAGGCTGAGGTAGTTGCTCCCAGAGTCACAGTGGATGACTCTGCTTAGTGCTTAACTGTTTAAAAAAGCCTCTTAAAAAGCACCCTCTACAGGAGGAGGCGAGAGAGCCACGTGCCTCATTTAGTCTGACTTTATGATCACTCGAGCAGGGTTAAGCAAGGGTTAAAAGCTGAAAAATTCCTTATGTAGATGAGGCACGTGGTTCTCTTGCCTCCTCCTGTAGAGGGCGTATTTTTTAGAGGCTTTTTTAAACAGCTAAGCAGAGTCATCCATTGGGGACTCTGGCAGCAGCTAACCCAGCCTGACCTCAGCAGCTCTTGCCTTTTTCCTTTTACATGTTTACATTTTCATCATGGCAGAGTTGAAATCCTCTGTGAAACAGCTGGAAAGCTTTTTTGAAAGCGGGACGCCTCTATGTCAGACATAGCGGCAGGGCGGCTTTTGCCTGCTTTCTTTCTTTTTGCCTCACCAGCCATAAACCTCACCGCACGTCACTGTATTAAATTAATTTAGAATACCTCTACACAAACTTTCTATAATTATAAAATGATTTGAGCAAATGCTTTTTTTTTAAAAAAAAACCTTTTAGTCTTGTTTAAACATAGAAAGCTAGCAAGGCATTACTACAAATATTTGGAAGTTCTGGGACATCAAAAAAGAAAAATTCAACCCTGTTATGATTCCTTTCAGGACAGTTATTGATGTGACACATGAAACAATGTTTATAACCATCAAGTTTTATTTGTTTTTCTGCCTAGAATATTTAAAATTGGCCACGATGTATTAATTTTAAAACAGTCATTTTCATACACCCAGGCTGAAACATTTATGCTTACCATTTCTCAAAGATTTCCTGAATACTCAATTCTTACATATAAACACATCTTTGTTGCAAGCAGGCATTCCATAATTGTACTTCATAATTGTAGTTCATAATGAAACAAAAGAGTAACCACATCAACAATGAATGCAAAGTCAGCTGGAAACAAGGGATTTTCATTACTAGCTACTTGCCTACCAAAGCTATGAAGGGTCACATGCTGTGTTTCTTTCTGTGTGGGCCTGCAGCTTTTCATAGGCTCACAATTATTCGTACAGTTCAAATCATTCTTCAGTAGGAGTCCCATAGCCAAGTCTTCTAGCGCTATATGATGGGATGATTCACGAATAAAGGAAGAAGAAAAAAAACTTCTGCCACAAAGCTTGTCTTTATTCTTGTGAAACAACACTGGGCATTTATAGAAGAGAAACTCATTATGGTGCTTCTGATGTCTCTTGTTCACGATATTTTGCAAACCACCATTTGATGTGTAAATCTCATGCATCTCTTTGCTTCAGATATGTAGGACATTTTATCCCTTATTTCATGTATTGTGGTTACAACTGATCCTGAATCCATAAATTCTTCATTTAGAAAATAAAATTATTTATTTATCTATCTATCTATCTATCTATCTATCTATCTATCTATCTATCTATTTATTTATTTATTTGTCTTGTATGCCGCCCACTCCCGGAGGACTCCGGGCGGCTCACAAAAGACAAGGGAAAGGGGGGAACGAGACAAAGACAACATATTAAAAACAAAACCAACATTCACAATTTCCGTGGAGGTAGGTGCTTCTCAGCTCCCCCCAGCCTGCTGGAACAGCCAGGACTTGGTGGCTTTGCGGAAGGCCGGGAGGGTAGTAAGGGTCCGGATCTCAACAGGGAGCTCGTTCCAGAGGGCCGGAGCTGCAACAGAGAAGGCTCTCCTCCAGGGAGTCGCCAGCCGACATTGGCTGGCAGATGGAATCCGGAAGAGACCCAACCTGTGCGATCTAATTGGTCTGAGAGAGGTAATCGGCAGGAGGCGGTCTCTCAGGTACCCAGGTCCGATGCCATGTCGGGCTTTATAGGTAGCGACCAGCACCTTGAAGCGGATTCGGAGACCAATAGGTAGCCAGTGCAGCTCGCGGAGGATAGGTGTAGCGCGGGTGTACCTTGGTGCACCCACAATCGCTCGCGCGGCTGCATTCTGGACTAATTGGAGTCTTCGAACACTCTTCAAGGGCAGCCCCATGTAGAGCGCATTACAATAATCCAGTAGTCCTTGACTTACAGCTATTCATTCAATGTCTATGGAGATTCTCAGGTTATGGTTGTCCAAACGTGCTTCTCCCCCGCCCCAAGAGGCAACTCTATTTTCTTTGAAGATGCTTCTCTTCTCAACCAAAAAGAAGCTGAAGAAGCTTCTTGGATGAGAAGCAAAACATCTTCAAAGAAAAACCAGGAAGTCCAGTTGCTTCTTGAAACAAAAAAGCACTTTTGGGACAACCAACCATTCCAAGTTAAAATGACACTGAAAAAAGAAAAAAAAGGGGTTTTATAACCATTTTTCTCACTTAACGACCCTTGCGGTTACATGATCAAAATTTAGGCGCTTCGCAACTGGCTTGTATTTATGATGGCTGCACTGTCCCAGAGTCGTGTGATCACCATTTGTCTCTCTCCAAAAAACAAAGTCATTAGCCAGATTTGCTTAATGATTCAATAATAAATGCAGCCATTCACTTAAAAACTCTGCAAAAGTCATTAAAATGGGGCAAAACTCACTTAACAAATGCTTTCTTAACAAAGGAGATTTGGGCAACCGTGACCCGACAAATGCGCGCCCGACAACAGCACGCCCGACAAAACTGCGGTGATAAAACCGCGACGTTGACAGCGTGCCCACAAAGGCGCGTTGACAAAAGAGCGCCGACAGAAGCGTGATTACGGTTAAGGTAAGGATTAGGGTAAGGGTATGGGTTAGGTTTAAGGTTAGGTTTAGAGCGCGCTTCTGTCGGCGCAATGTTGTCGGTACGCTTCTGCGCTCATTCGTCGGCACGATTTCGAACTCGTGGTTTTTTCCCAGAAGTTTTGTCGGCACGCTTTTGTCAAGCGCACATTTGTCAGTGAAACTTGGGCAACAGCCTACAAAGAAAATCTCTACAAAATGTTTTATAGATACCATCTGCCACCGGCAAGAATGGCAAAGATGTTCCAAAACATATCTCCCAGATGTTGGAAATTTAAACTGATACCGGGTTCTTACTATCATATGCGGTGGACTTGTCCTATAGCAAAAAAATAGTGGTTAAAAATAAAAATGTGGCTAGAAGAAATGATAAAACAACAAATAGATCTAAAACCAGAGATTGTTGTTGGGTATTCTACCGGAGAAATATAATAAAATAAATGCATGTTTAATTGTACATATGGTAACAGCAACGAGAATTGGCTATGCGCAAAACAGGAAAAATGAAAAAATACCTATTGAGGAAAATGTAATAAAGAAAATACTAGAATGTGCTGAAATTGATAGATTAACATTGAAAATTAAGGATGAGGAAGAAACAATACTTTTTAACTTGGGAATTATTTTATCAATGGTTAGAAAATAGAAGCAGAAGTTAGAAATTTAGAATTAAGGAGGATATGTAAATAAAAATGAAGTAAATGTGTAATTAAATAATGAACATTTAATAAGGAAGATAATGTAAACATTATGATTAATAGATTTGCACGATAATGGTTATAAATGTGATGGTTGTATGATGTTTATAATGTTTGATATTATTAACTAATTATAGATAAAGCCAAACAGAGGATTTAATTAAATAATGGAAAATGTTTAATAAGTGTATGTGAGGAATACTGTATGTTAATAGATTTTGAGAATAATAGTTATAGCTATTGTGTGTATAAGAGGTATTATTTGTATTTAAAAGAGATTATACCCAGTCAGTACACTGCCATTGTGGATATGGAAATTTTATATATAACCAAGAAAATTGTATAGTATAAAATAATATTTAAAAAAACATTGGAAATTTGGAGGTCAGTTGACTTTGTAAATCAAGGACTACCTGTACATCAAAACGGAGATAGCTTGGTGAAAGTCCTTGTGAAAAAAAAGGTATCTTAAATCAGCAGTATGATGTGATTGTAAAAAAAAAAAGGATGGGATGTTATACTGCATCAATAGAAGTAAAGATAGTCCTCAACTAATTGAGCCCAAAATTTCTGTTGTTAAATAAGACATTCACTGTTGTGACTCAGCAGAAGTTTGCTGTGAGTTGAGTCAGGATGCAGGAATAACAATGCAGCTGGGGCTCGTTAGTGTGGTCTTCTGGAGATAAAAGAACTGATGGTGCCACGCCCTAGTTGCAGAAGTCAACGTTCGTCGTTCGTTCATGGTTCATCGTTCATCGGCCGTGGTTTGTTTGTGAGAGGCACTTGGATAAGTGATTTGCTTTCTGTAACCCTGATTCAAAGAGACACTTGGAGAAGTGATTGGCTTTCTTTCTGTACACCTGGTTTGGCCGTAAGAGATCTTTGTTTTTGCATTCTGTTATCTTCTTGCCAGAGACTTTATTTATGTTTATTTTGGGCTCGCAGCCAGCGGAAGCCAGGACTGATAAAGTTATTTCCTTTTAAGTCTGTCTGACTGTTGTCTTTGAATGAGCAAAGCAGGGAGGTCAGAACAATTCACTAACTGAGTTTTGCCCCATTTTACAACCTTTCTTGCCTCAGTTGTTAAGTGAATCACTGCAGTTGGTAAGTTAGTAATCCAATTGTTAAGTGAACCCGGTTTCCCCATTGACTTTGTCGGTCAGAAGGTCGTAAAAGGGGATCGCATAACCTTGGGAAACAGCAAAGGTCATAAATATGAACCAGTTGCCCATCATCTGAATTTTGATCATGGGGATGCTGCAAAGGTCACAACTGTGAAAAACAGTCGTAAGTCTATTTCCAGTGCTGTTGTAACGTTGAACGGTCACTAAATCAACTGTAGTATGTTGAGGACTACCTGCATAAATTTCAAATCATGGAAAGGAATAGTTCCATTATATCCTACATTACTGACACCACAATGCCCATGTGATATTCAGTTCTGGGTACCAAACACCAGAAGATATTAGCAATAGCAATAGCAGTTAGACTTATCTACCGCTTCATAGGGCTTTCAGCCCACTCTAAGCGGTTTACAGAGTCAGCATATCGCCCCCATAGTCTGGGTCCTCATTTCACCCACCTCAGAAGGATGGAAGGATGAGTCAACCTTGAGCCGGTGAGATTTGAACCGCCGAACTGCAGATAACAGTCAGCTGAAGTGGCCTGCAGTACTGCACCCTAACCACTGCGCCACCTCGGCTCTTAGATATTCCACTATCTAAAACAGGTTATCCATATTATCTAAGGGGGAATCCAACAATAATCAATCAACATTATAGGAAGGCAGATTCTGGATGCCTCCAAGTAAGAGCAGTTGAAGAATGGAACCAATAATCCAGGAAGGGGCTTGGCTTCCTTTTGCTGACTGTGATAGAGCAGAGGATGGGCATGCCCCGTGAATGCTTTTGCTTGGATTCTTGCCCAGAGAAGACATCCGACCTCGGTCATCTAAGTAACAGCACCAGAGGTGGGTTCCTACCAGTTCGCATCTATTCAGTAGAACCGGTTCGTCAAATCTACCGAACCGGTTAGAAGAGGTTCCACCAGTGGACCCGGAAAGCAGGCCACGCCTACAGAAGAGGTTCCAAAATTTTTTGAAACCCACCACTGGTCCTTGGATATGATTATTCTACACTGTCATGCTCATATTTATAAAACTCGGTGCCTCTGTGAAAGGTAAGGATGACTACTGCGTTTGTGGTGCAATCAGAACATTGCGTGTGTTGAAGTTGTTTTAACGCAAACCAAAGATGCCTTTTAAAAAACAAGTTTACATCACATTCTTATGCATGCCAGTGCTGTGTGTGAGGTAATTTAAGGTGGTTCTGACAAGTGTCGTCGGCATCTTCATATCCGGTCACATGGGCGGCAAGCCACTCCCATCTGGTCACATGGGTGGCAAGCCACTCCCACAAAGGATGCCACACCCACAGAGTAGGTTCGAACAATTTTTGAAACCCACCACTGGACAGCACCCACCTCTATGTACTGTATCTGTGTCTGATGCTGAAGTGAACGTTATCAATATCATCAGACGAAGAGGCAAGAAAGGATTGTCTCCAGATGACCTTCAGGAATACATTAAAGATGTCAATTTTTGTTTTTGTTTTCTTTTAGCCCACAAATGACTACCTAGCTCTGCTGCCTGGCTCATCATGTCTTGCTGCTATTTAAAAAGCCATTTCTTTTTGCACATAACCTATGTTTAACTCATAAGGCTAATTGTATGCATTCTTGCTGCTACCTTCTACTTCGGAGGGGGAAAATGAAGGAGCCTTTTTCCCTTCTGCGGCAATATCCATCTATAGGACTGCAGGCTGTATGCACTAAAAGCCGAAAATAGCCCCATCGTGCTTCCTTCCTCCATTGCTTGTTGTTTCCCCCAGTTTCTTTTTATTCCCTTTGTTTCTTTCCTGTTGTTCACAAATGATTATTACAATGCACAACTCCAGTAGGAAGCGCACACATAGTAGCTCATTCACATTACAAACAACTCTGACCTTTAGCTCAGCAAAGTTGTTTGTTTTTGATAGGAGGAGAGTTGCTATGTCACGCCAGGTAAAGGGTTCCCCCTAATCTATTCTTTTCAAACAATGGCATTTCCTGAAGCCATTGGATCATCTTGTGTCAATGAATTTCTGCTCCAGGCCATCCTGTCGTTTTATTTAGGATTACTCAGACAACATAATCAGTTCAATTCAACAATTCATTTTCATGCCATATTTGTTGGTCACATCTGCTGTATACTTAACACCAGGGCCGGATTTAGATGAAAAGAGGCCCTAGGCTATTCCACTTTTGAGGCCCTTTCACCTCCCATTTTTAAGTTTGTAAATTACATGAGAGACAATAAAAAACATCATTACTGTGATATATATCAATATATATCAATATATATAGCTGGCCTCCCGACGGAGGGCGGCTCTGCTCTGCGGCAAAGGCAGCGAGGCCAGCCACCTCCCCTGCTGCGCTCAGCTGCCCGGCTCGGCCCCCTCACCCTCACCTGCCTGGCCGCTGGTGGGCTCCGCGTCAACAGGGCAGCTACTGGGAGCGGGCGCGCCTCTCGCCCGACCACCGGTGCCGGGAACGTGGGTGGGCTCCCCAACTGCCGCGGCGCTGGAACGATCTTAACCAATACATTTTTATGTTTGTTTATTAGTCATATGCGTAGAATTTCTCCTTATTTTCGGTTCCGTGTTTTAGTGTTCACTGTTTTTAGAATAGTGTAATTTTAATTTTGCTAACAATTTGAATGTAGGCCCCTCTTGATCTTGAGGCCCTAGGCTGAAGCCTAGTTAGTCTATAGGAAAATCCGGCCCTGCTTAACACAATCCCTTTGCATACTTTATGAATGCCAAGAATGAACCAACCAAAGTTTATTACTGTTGCCATTCTGGGCCTTTGGTTTTTCCCATTTTTATTTTTCTGCTCAAAATCTCTGTAGCGATTGTGCTGTTTGCAAATTGAGCCCTCATCCTTTTCTAGTGTAACAAAACCAACCACACCAGTTTTATCTAAGCAAAAAAAGAAGTAACAATGGTTTTCATATTTCAGTACTCAATCTGGAAAGGTTTGTTCTTCTTTCTCCCACAGAAGCATAATTCCATGTGATGGGAACTGTTCCTGAGCAAATGATTTTGTGAACTCTTCTATGTAATGAATGCAATAATAGAATTTATCAATATATTGTGATAAATATAACCTTCGAGACCACCTACTGCCACATACCTCCCAGCGGCCAGTAAGATCCCACAGATTGGGCCTCCTTCAGATGCCGTCAGCCGGACAGTGTCGGCTGGCGGGCCCCCGGAGGAGAGCCTTCTCTGTGGCTGCTCCGACTCTTTGGAATCAGCTACCCCCAGAGATCCAGACCTTACCCACTCTCATGGCCTTCAGGAAAGCTATAAAAACCTGGCTGTTCCGGCAGGCCTGGGGCTGTTGACCTCACTGTTTAGGTCCAGCCCCGATTAGAATGAATGTATGTGGTGTTGTGATTTTAAACTGTTTTTTTTCTCTCTCTCTCTCTTTTTTTCTCTTTTTGTAAGCCGCTCGGAGTCCTTCGGGATTGGGCGGCATATAAATTTTATAAATAAAAAAATAAAATAAAATAAAATAAAGCTTCTGCTCTCCTGCGGATCTATTTCAGAGTTGTTATTTTTACATACATCAAGTTTCTTTTTCTTAGTTATGCTTTAGCCATAAGGGAATGAGAAAGTTGTTTGATAACTACCTAATACCACAAAACAGTAATTCCAGCTGACAAAATTAATCTGTTCTGTACAAAATTGTACTGGATAAAATTCTATGTTCGGGTGTTATATAAAGCAGGGATACCCAATCCTCAGGCTGCAGCCCACTACTGGGCCTTGAATCTTTTGGAACTGGTCCACAGAAGTGGCAGGCAGGTGAGCCTGCGCATACACAACCCCACTTGCACAACAGTGGATGAGCGCATGCACATGTTCTCCATTTGTTTGAGTGGCAATGCATGCATGGAACCATCCCCTCTGCTGCTGGTTCACAAAGCAAAAATAGCAATAGCAATAGCAGTTAGACTTATATACCGCTTCATAGGGCTTTCAGCCCTCTCTAAGCGGTTTACAGAGTCAGCATATTGCCCCCACAGTCTGGGTCCTCATTTCACCCACCTCGGAAGGATGGAAGGCTGAGTCAACCTTGAGCCGGTGAGATTTGAACCGCCGATCTGCAGATAGCAGTCAGCTGAAGTGGCCTGCAGTACTGCACTCTAACCACTGTGCCACCTCGGCTCTGTGTAAAGTTCAACCAATGTTAATGAGTATATTTAGGATTTAACCTCAAGATCGTAAAGAAGTAGGTTCAGCACCTAGACAATTTCCTTATATATTGGCTAGAGTCACAAGTGGCACATGGAGCCATTTCTGAGGGCACGCCGGGCGTTGTCTTCATTTTTTGGCCATTTTTCTCCCTCCCAAGGCTTCCCTGAAGCCTCTGGAGGGCAAAAAACAACCCAATGCACAAACCGGAATTTCAGGGATGGACTTCCGGTTTGCGCGTTGAGCCATTTTTCTCCCTCCTGAGGCTTCATGGAAGCCTCCTGAAGCTTCCGGAGGGTGAGACCGCCTACTGCCACACTCCTCCCAGCGGCCGGTAAGATCCCACAGGGTGGGCCTCCTTCAGATGCCATCAGCTAGACAATGTCGGCTGGTGGCTCCCCGGAGGAGAGCCTTCTCTGTGGCTACCCCGACCCTTTGGAATGAACTACCCCCAGAAATCTGGACCTCACCCACCCTCATGGCCTTCAGAAAAGCTGTCAAGATCTGGCTATTCTGGCAGGCCTGGGGCTGTTGACCTCACGGTTGAGGTCCAACCCCGACTGAAATGAATGTATCTGTATTGTTTTTTAACTTGTCTATTTTATTTTTATTTTCTTTTGTTTTCTTTTCTTCCTCTCTCTGTAAGCCGCCCGGAGTCCTCCGGGATTGGGCGGCCTATAAATAAAATTAAACTTGAAACTTGAAACAAAAAACAGGCCAACAGGAAAACTGGAAGTCAGAAAACAGGCCGTTTCTGGCTTCTGGAACGCCTCTAGTTGGGCGGGGGAGGCCGTTTTCGCCCTCCCCAGCCTCCAAGAAATCTGTGTGTGCATGCGTGGGGCAGCAGGGGGTGTCATGCATACATGTGCAGGGGGCACAGCACGGTGGGGCATTAAGTATTGCAGTTCTGCAGTTCGGCTGTTCAAATCTCACCAGCTCAAGGTTGACTCAGCCTTCCATCCTTCCGAGGTGGGTAAAATGAGGACCCGGATTGTTGTTGGGGGCAATATGCTGACTCTGTAAACCGCTTAGAGAGGGCTGGAAGCCCTATGAGGCGGTATATAAGTATAACTGCTATTGCTATTGCTAAAAGTGCACTATGCTATTAGTATTGCTACCACAAAAAGCAAGAAGAAAAATGCTTACCTAACAACATCCCAAAAGAAAGTACACATGAATTCTCACCAAATATCCTCTTGACAATGAACTCGGAACACATTCTGAAGCTCAAGATCTTATTCAAGCAAGTTGTCAGTAACTGGCTTAAGCTAGGCTTGTTATATTAATCTGGAGTGCTTGATAATTCTTCCCTTCCTTGGTGTTTTTCTGTACATCCATTTCCACAATAGATTTCTTTTGCTATCTCGTGACTTGTTTAAATCAGTATAAAGCAGTGTTTCTCAACCTTGGCAACTTGAAGATGTCCGGGCTTCAACTCCCAGAATTCCCCAGCCAGCGAATGCTGGCTGGGGAATTCTGAGAGTTGAAGTCCGGACATCTTCAAGTTGCCAAGGTTGAGAAACACTGGTATACAGGAATTCAGAGATGACCTTAATGAATAGCTTGACTAGGTGGCTCAGTGACTAAGACACTGAGCTTGTTGATCAGAAAGATCGGCAGTTCGGCGGTTCGAATCCCTAATTCAGGTCTCCTGCATGAGCAGGGAGTTGGACTAGATGATCTCCAAGGTCCCTTCTAACTCTGTTACTGTTTACTTATAGGAAGGATCTTATGGAAAACATCATCCAGTTGAGGAACTGAGGCAAGCATGAAAAACAAAACTCAAAATTATTCTTTCTTGAGTTTAGTACTTGGGTTTAGAACAAGGTGGGACAGAGAGAAACGAGGATAGGGTTTCAAGCTTATGTTGCATTGATGTACCCCAGAACAGTAAAGTAGTGTCTTGGAATTTCTGTGGGGGATAATTTGGCCCAACTCAGCCCTGGGTCTAGTTAGTTCAGAATAGAATTTCCATTTCCAAAACTGCATGGCTGTATACCTCTTTGTGTATCAGAACTGGCACAGAGTTTTATAAGTTCTTTAGTTCTGAACTTTGAACAGGATCTTTCTTTCTATTTTCCTAGAGCTAGGTCTAAGGGAAGAACTGCTGGGTACGAAGATTAGAACTTTCCAAAAAACAACTGGTACAGTGTGTGTTTCTCAACCTTGGCATATTTAGAATGGCTGGTCAGGGAATTCTGGGAGTTGATGTCCACACATCTAGGTGCCAGAAGGTTTAGCCTTACTGATGCAGGTTTATGGAGTTTTCGAGTGAGTTGTAATGGATCTTTCTCCAACATCAAAACAAATCTATTTGAAAGTTGGCCAGGCTACAGAACATCTGCAAAGTTAATGTTGATGGTAGTTATTGTCAGAGCCGAGGTGGCGCAGTGGTTAGGGTGCAGTACTGCAGGCCACTTCAGCTGACTGTTATCTGCAGTTCAGCAGTTCTAATCTCACCGGCTCAAGGTTGACTCAGCCTTCCATCCTTCCGAGGTGGGTGAAATGAGGAGGCGATATGCTGGGGGCGATATGCTGACTCTGTAAACCGCTTAGAGTGGGCTGAAAGCCCTATGAAGCGGTATATAAGTCTAACTGCTATTGCTATTGCTATAGCGTAAGATTAGTGGGTCTCCTTATGAAATCAGTAGGAAAACTTTTAAAACTAAATAGTTAAAAAGGAATGAAACAAAATAAATAAAAATTAATCAAAAGTAATTTGAATAAAAAGAAAACTGAATAGATTCTTTTTGTGTACTTCTTTTCATTGGCTCTTCACTTTGTTATAAAAATTGGGTATATAAGAAAAGAACATTTGGCATAGAGTACAGTACTTCAGACAAACATCTTGTACTTTTTTAAAAAAATACAATTTTATCAATACAAATATATTTGTTCAGGAAGGCAATTTGGATGGCTGCAATGCAATTGTACATGAAGAATTGTACGAAGATACACTTGTCTTCACAATAAATATGACTCACAGAACGTGATTCATTTAGAAAATGAGTTCAATTTAGCAGTATTTTGGTAACAAATTATGGATATACTTTAAGCCTTAAAGTTTACTCAAAAATAAATATAAATAAATAAATCCCACTATATCTATTAAATTCCACTATGGAAAAGAGGGGGGGGGGTCAAAACTGCAATATGAGTGACGTGGTTGCAATTTTCTACCACTTATATCAGGGGTGTCAAACACGTAGCCCGTGGGCCAGATGCGACCCACAAAAGGCCCAGAGTTGTCCTGGTGGGCCATCTCGGAGAGGGGGAGGGATTGCCCCATATTTCCCTAGCACACCATGACCATGCCCATCCAGTTGGCCGCAACAACCAGGCCATTCCCACTCCGGCTCCCCCAAAGGCAAACAGCCCATGATGGTATCGAGTTTGACACCGCTGACTTACATCATCTCAAAGTAAGATTTACTTGAGAGTAAATAAGCTTTTTCAAGTGCTCGAAGAAATAGCTGAAAGGAAATAGCAATAGCAATACCAGTTAGACTTATATACCGCTTCATAGGGCTTTCAGCCCTCTCTAAGCGGTTTACAGAGTCAACATATCGCCCCCACAGCCTGGGTCCTCATTTCACCCACCTCGGAAGGATGGAAGGCTGAGTCAACCTTGAGCCGGTGAGATTAGAACCGCTGAACTGTAGATAACAGTCAGCTGAAGTGGCCTGCAGTACTCCACCCTAACCACTGCGCCACCTCGGTCCTAAGAGCGGGGGGTGGTGGGTGGGGGTGGAGAGGAGTTGAACCTAGTCTGAACAATGTGGTAGAAATGTTGTGAGCTGTAGCTGCTCCTGTTGCTGAACATGACTTGACAGTCAGATCTTCTAATAAACTATTTAAACAGATTTTTGTGTATTTTGCATGAAAAGTCAACACCATGTGGTTTTTTTAACCTGTTTTAAGGAAGCAGCCCGCATCTTGCAATTTTCCCCAACTAGCCATTCTCTTCTGGAACTTGGCTGCAATTTTCAGAATTTCCAATCAGACTTGCTGTCTGGAATTAAAAGAGTTGCAGTATCAAATCATCTGGAGCAGAGGTGGTTTGCTCCTGATTCGGCCGAACCATTAGTGGAATTCAGGCCTGGGTCGCAGTATCCAAATTATATTATAATTCAAGCCAGGATAGAATCATCAAAAACTGACAGCAGAAAAAGACAGTGGTTGATCAAGATTGCCTTTTGATTTTTTTTTCTTTTAATGTATTCATGTATTATTTTTAATTATTTTAATATTATTTTTAATTTTAATTGTCAGATGATAGATGTGTTTATTCCAAGCATGATTAAACTGTTACTTATAATAGTAAGTGCTATGTATGAAGTAATATCTGGGAACATGGTTTTTCATGAGTATTGTAACCAATGAGGTTTGATGTGTGGGGGGGGGGGCTGCTACCTCACACAGCCATAATCCTTGGATGTTGCAAATCTATTAAGTTAATTCAATTCAATCTTAGCAACAGGACTCTGAAGTATAGCAGAAACATTTTGGACACAATGTTTGTTATGCACAATCAAAATTAGAAGGTTGGTATGTGGAAATTCATCCTTTCTTATTCTTTCTCCAACTTATTGTAAATTGCCTTGGCATTGCAATTCTACAAACCAGAGGTGGGTTTCTACCAATTCGCATCTCCTATTCTAGGAGCCAAGGTGGCGCAGTGGTTAAATGCAGCACTGCAGGCTACTGCTAGATCAGCAGGTCAGCGGTTCAAATCTCACCGGCTCAGGGTTGACTCAGCCTTCCATCCTTCCGAGGTGGGTAAAATGAGGACCCAGATTGTTGGGGCCAATATGCTGACTCTCTGTAAACCGCTTAGAGAGGCCTGAAAGGCCTATGAAGCGGTATATACCGTATTTATCGGCGTATAACACGCACCGGCGTATAACACGCATCCCCCATTTTAACACAAAAATTTGAGTAAATTTTTTTTTCATTAAAAATAAATGACTTGGAAGCTCGGAACTTAATGTTGGATTAAAATTTATAACATTAGAACATGAATTATAACATTAACTCCTCAACATAAAGTGCCTTCCTTCCTTCCCTCCCTCCCATCCCTTTCTTTATGTTTTCTTCATGCTTTCTTTTCTTTTTCCTCTGCTCTTTTTAAATCCCCCCCCTTCTTCTCCTCCTCTACATTTAGGTTGGATTAGTTTGTACAACGGTCATCAAACTTCTGAAGTAAAAATAAATAAATAAATCATATTTAAGAAGAAGAAGAAAAAGGAAGACGTTTTTAGTTAAGTCAAACGTTTTAATAAAAGTTTCATCTTTTAAGATTCGTCCAACACATCCAATTGTAACCTTAACAGTAAAGAATATCACCCCAGCTGCTAAAGGTTCAAGCAGTCTGAGAACCATTGAAAAGACAACAGTGCAGCAAAATCCAAAAGACACAACTTCCTCACCGCCATTGCTTTGGTACCAAATCTTTGAGGAAGGGGCTCCAGAAAGAAGGAGGAGGAGGAGGAGGAGGAGGGGGAGGAGGAGGGAACCAAAGAGAGGCTTTTACCGAGTCTGCGCCCCACAGCCAGGACCGTCCTTGCGCCTCAAGCCGCGTTTCTTCCCCGCAAAGCCCTTCGGGCAAACCGAGAGTTCCTTTTGGCGCCAGAAGGGCTTTGCAGGAAGAAACGCCGCGTTTCTTCCTGCAAAGCCCTTCTGGCGTCAAGCGGAACTCTCGGGTTGCCCGAAGGGCTTTGCAGGAAGAAACGCGGCTGGAGGCGCCAGGACGGTCCTGGCTGTGGGGCGCAGACTCGGTAAAAGCTCTCTTTGGTTCCCTCCTCCTCCCCCTCCTTCCACAGTCTGTGTGACGCTGCCGCCAGGCTGAGAGCTGCCGCTGAAACAAGTTTGGGGAGGTCCTTTGCAGGCAGCCAGTTCTAGCTGCCTGCAAAGGACTTCCCCACGTTTGCTTTGAAAGAAACCTCTGCGCGGGAGTTAGAAACCTCTGCGCGGGGGTTTCTTGCCATGTGCGCGGCCGCGCGGCCGAGCACCTTAGAGGGAACAGTGGACCCGGCGTATAACACGCAGTATCGGCGTATAACACGCAGGCAGGGTTTAAGCTTGCAATTTTAGTTTTAAAACTGCGTGTTATACGCCGATAAATACGGTAAGTCTACTGCTATTGCTATTGCTATTGCTATATTCGGTAGAACCGGTTTGTCAAATCTACCGAACCGGTTAGGAGAGGTTCCACCAGTGGACCCGGAAAGCAGGCCACACCTACAGAAGAGGTTCCCAAATTTTTTTGAAACCCACCACTGGTCCTTGGATATGATTATTCTACACTATCATGCTCATATTTATAAAACTCAGTGCCTCTGTGAAAGGTAAGGATGACTCCTGCGTTTGTGGTGCAATCAGAACATTGCGTGTGTTGAAGTTGTTTTAACGCAAACCAAAGATGCCTTTTAAAAAACAAGTTTACATCATATTCTTATGCATGCCAGTGCTGTGGGGGGGATAATTTAAGGTGGTTCTGACAAGTGTCGTCGGCATCTTCATATCCGGTCACATGGGTGGCAAGCCACTCCCATCCAGTCACATGGGTGGCAAGTCACTCCCACAAAGGAGGCCACACCCACAGAGTAGGTTCGAACAATTTTTGAAACCCACCACTGCTACAAACACACAGTTGACATAGACATTTATCCATGTTCTTCAATTAAGGTATACTGCATGTAGCTTGGGCTGCATTTAAACACTGCTTGAAAACCACTTGCCTCTGGAAGAAAATATAGCTGTGAGATTATTAATTGAGGGCTGAAAGAAAGGAAAATATTACTCCAGCACGTAAGGGACTGAGTGGAGTAGCCTCCTGATCTGGTTAAAAGTCTGTAGAGATTGATCAGCCTCCTGATCTGGTTCTGAATAGACACCCAAAGGCTAGTTCAGGCTACTTCAGCTGACTGCAGTTCTGCAGTTCGGCGGTTCAAATCTCACCGGCTCAGGGTTGACTCAGCCTTCCATCCTTCCGAGGTGGGTAAAATGAGGACCTGGATTGTTGTTGGGGGCAATATGCTGACTCTGTAAACCGCTTAGAGAGGGCTGAAAGCTCTATGAAGCGGTATATAAGTCTAACTGCTATTGCTATTGCTATTGCTTACCGTCAAGGACTTACACAGTATGGAACCAGGGATCTTAAAAGAATAATTTTCTCATTTCAATCACCTCAGTACTTTGAATTGCTCTTACAGAATACATTTACAATACTGGGCTGTCTTTCTTGGGACACTCATCTGATCTGACTTCATTTTTCCATGTGAAAAATGTGAAGAGGTTTTACTTCATTTTGGGCTATTTTCCTGTCACAGTTCTCCTTTCTACTGTCCGACCAAAGTTTTTAAAACTCTCAACAGCATGCTATATATTTTTTTTAATTGCAAAGTACTTTCATGGCTTGTAAACCAGCCGAATGTTATTTCTCTCCACATCTTGTCTAAGAATAGAATTGTTAACTGAAATTCTCCAGGGTTTGTTCCTTTGTTTCGTCAAAACTTTTGGAGCCTTTTCTTCACCTTCCACAAGGCTGATTTTATAGCACCCATATTTTTCAAATGGTTTGGTGGTGGTGGTGGTAGGTGCTTTTGGTGAAGCTTTGGCATTCTCCCTAAGCTCTTTGTTTGCAAATACAGAAAGATTCTCCTGCCCTCCTCCTCCTCCTCCTCCCAGGCGCAGGAGCTGCATCATGCTTCCTGTATTTAACTTTGCTGACATGTTGACCATGTTTCCTGTAACACCCACGTTGTGACTCCATGGGTATTTTTATTATTGTTACCTGATACAAATCATGATCCTGACCTTTGTATTTCTTGGTGTGTAGGTGTTTTGCTGACAGGACCAAGGTGAAAGTCAAGGACAAAAGCAAATGATCTTTGCAAGAGTTAGGATTCTACTTCTTCCTCTTTTCTCCTTTTGCTACTGTCGAAAGAAATGTCCTTCTGGGTTCAGCTCCAAGTGGGGAAGAAGACACTGGAGACATGGAGGCTGCTTGGAAAGATGGTTTATTGTTGGACAGGGCCACATGGCTTGAGCCCTGAACAGAAAAGGGGATCACATGCTTCAATGTTGGTGGAGAAGAAGAGAAGGGCTGAGGGAGGGGCTTGCTAGGCTTTTTATAACCTGCTCAGTCCCACCTCTCTGTTTCCTGTTCCTGTGTAAGAAATGTATTCTGATTGGTTGTCAGACTCCCATGGTGCCATGCAGGGGGCTACTCTCTAGGCTGTTTTGAATCCATAGATGAGTTCTCAGATGCCATGTGGAGAGTTGAGTAATATCCCTTCCCGCTACAGCTGCAGTGGGGAAGTCTTTATTATGTAAAGTGAGCTAGCCTGGCCATCTCAATGGCCCATTAACTGGGGATGGGCAGAAAGCTACAGGCAACTATTCTGTCTTTTAAAACATGTTTCTTTCTTTTCACATCCAGAGAAATATTCTGCCTTTTCAATATTTCCTAGGATATTTCATTTTTTTCTGGGAGAGGGCTGGATGATAACTTCCCACACTACTTTGAATTTTTAGGGTAACTTTTTTTTAAATGCCATTTGTTTTGTTGTTGAGTTGGTGTTGATTTTGTATTTTTTTTAAAAGGTTAGCCTGCTTTGTGGCTAACCAGCAATACCATCCCTCTTCAATACCTATCACAAATACAAATTAAGTGGCTGGATTTAACATATTATGCCAGCTTGCTGTAGTCAACAAACCATAATTAAGCATAATGTGTGTATCAAACCACTGGTGTGCCAATTAGTCATTAGCTAACCCTGCTTTCCACTGAAGAGAAAGTGAGTTTTGTGTACCCTGTGCATTTATCAATTGAAGTATATAATGCTTTGCTTAACTACCATTGATCAGCTTCTATTAGGCAGGTTCATGGAGTACATTAAACCAAAAATAATTATCTTCCCATCAACAAAAATTTATATAATATAGCAAATTAAAATCACATCAATCATGATTTATTGTAAGCCCTAATTTTATGCATACTTTTTCATAGTGTTTGATGCTACCAGAAATTCTTTGTTGCCCTCAGAGCTCTATCATTAGCCAGCTTCCCTTGATTTGGTTTGGTTTGGTTTTACATTTAGGGGGGAGAAAAGGTACCTTGCTAATTTGCAAAGCAGCTTTGAAGGAGTCTTTTGCATCAACTGTCATGAAAGAAAAGAATGTCCTTCCTGTTTTCTGGATGCCCTTCTATCTTGCCCGCATGCAAAAACTGTGCAGCAGATTTGAAAGCTTATTCATGAAGTACATAAGAGATGGCTATGCCTGAACTTTCCATAGCTGCAGGCACTTTCTCATTTCACGTATTGTTTCAGAACTTGCCAATCGGGGAGGGGACGTTCAAGAATACAAAATCTTGTTTGTGCCCTGAAAACGGAAGTTGCTTTACAATTTGCTAATTGGACAAAGGAGACTACTTACCTAAATATTCAGTCAAAGCAGACTGTATTTATCTGCAAGACAGCTTATTAATAATAGGGCATGCTCATTCTGTATTATGGGATTTAATTAATTTTGCCTTTTTGCGCTTCATCATTGAGAGAGTAAAATTTAAAAATAAATACCAGTAGTCCTTAGCCTAGGACCATTGGTTTAGCAGTGCTGAACAAAGGTGGCTATGGCTGGTCCTCAGAGTTCTGTCCACCCCACACCCTGGTGTTCATGTGATCACAATCAGAGTGCTTGGCAACCAGTTGACCAGGGGTGGGTTTCAACCGGTTCGCGGCGGTCCCTGCGAACCGGTTGGTCGGCGAACCTGGAAGTAAGTAACCTCCGGGAACGGCGAAGGGCCCACCTGCCCGCCCGCGCTCCTTACCGGTCTTTGAAGGCTTCTGCGCTTCCACACAGGCACATGGCACATACAGCGCCTGCGCGATTCTCCACGAGCAGCTGGATGGCACATACAGCGCCTGCGCGAGTCTCCGCGAGCAGCTGGAGCATCGCGCAGGTGCTAAGACGCGTGCATGAACTGCGCGCGTGCACGAGGACACTGCCGGCCCCGTTCCAATTGAACCGGTTGGAACGGGATTAGCAACCCACCCCTGCAGTTGACCCTTATGACAGTTTGCCAAGTACCCCATGATCGCGTGATCCTCATTTGCAACCTTCCCAAGAAAGCTAATGAGGAAGGCAATAGGGAAGATTGCAACTTGCTGAGGTAAATCTCTCCCACCTGCACAGTTTGCTCCAGCCCCTTTGCGTTTCTGCTAAGCCAGCAACTCACATATCTTTCGTTGAATTCTCGAGTACTCTCCCTGACTCTCTGCACTTTGTATACCCACCCTACTCTCTTCCATCTCCCCCACTGTTCTGACCCCTCCCCTCCTCCGTCCAGTAACGAAAGCTGAGACACGCTTAATGAGAATGTCTTTTAATAGCAAGTCCAGACTCTCGGTGGCTGAAAGCCAAATAAACAAACAGATAAGGACTTTGGCATCAAGTCCGACAAACCTGGGCAGCAGTGCAAACAAACTCTGCCAGCAATCCAGCCTGCCAAGTTTGTTTCTCTTTAGTCCCAAATGTGGACTTCTGCAAGAAGGGCGTGGCACAAGCAGTCTTTTTTATAGTCTGGGAGAGGAGCCTAATGACCATCAGCTGAGCGTAATTACCTCCTGTAATTACGTAGTTCTTGATGCCGAGTAGCCCTTCGACGGCGTGCATCCTGAAACAACTCACTCTTGATTTCTGGATCACTCTCTCTTGTCTCCTCCCACTGATCCAAGGCTCAGGCGCCACCTGGTGGCCAACCAGTCTCTCTGAACCCTGCTCGGAGTCGGAACCCTGTCCAGGGTCCTCCATATCCTCCATGGCCGACTCATAGGGCCCCTCGCTGTTGGAGTCTGGTGGCAGCTCCAACGGCTCCTGCCGGGCCATAACACCCACCAATGTTCCCTCTAAGGTGCGCCGCTGCACACATGACAAGAAAACACCACGCAGCAGTTTCCAACTGCTGCGCGGTAATTTTTAATATCACAGTGTATTTGCTGTAAAGAACTTTGGGGCCGCGCCGAGACAAGCTGTCACTAATGCACGTGATCCTGGCTCTTCACTGTGGAATCGAAGCAAGTTCCGAGAGGTTGCAAAACCCGAACAACAAAAGGAGTTGAGGAGGACAAAGTAGGGAAAAGTTGAGGGAAGTAGAAGAAAAGAGGGCAATTTGGGAGGAGGGGAATGGAGAGAGAGAGAGGGACAAAGGGATATTGGCCCAGTTTTCACATGGATATCTCTTGAGCTTGGCCATCAGATGGGAATAAATAAATTCTGGTCTTGGTTTATATATACACAGACATACATACATACACATACATACATACATACATACATACATACATACATACATACATACCAAAAACTTCCTCCCTTTTCCAGCACCTTAAAGCTACAGGACATGAAATTAATTTTGAAGGAACCAAATTAATCTCCAAAACTGAACAGAGAATAATTATGGAAGCTATCTAAATAGAGAAACACCCCCACAACATGAATAAACGTGATGATGCCTCCCGCCTACCAGACATCTGGAAACCAGCCCTAGTCAAAAAATGAGCCCCACCCACCACCCAGGCCGTTACAACACAAAACAACAACGGACCCACAGCCAGCACCAATCAGCACCAACCTACCAATCATGATACAGCCACACATCCAATCAATCCACTTGCTGGAACGGGGCCAGCACTTCACCCCCCCCCCCACCAAGGTTTGTATAGAGATGGCAGCTCCATTCATGCTTTAAGCCCAAAACACCAGCCTGAAGATGGTGACTGAGACCGCGCTGAAACATTGCCAAGACAATCTCAATCTTACACGGGAAAAGACCCGAATAAAACAAGACCAGCATACCTACACCCGTGAAAATTTACGAAAACACACACACACACACGCACATACATGTGTGTTGAATTTGTGCTGATAAATAAATAAAGGGAGACTAGTATAGATCTATTTCAAGCTATTTAGCTCTCATCAGCTAGCCATACCCTTACTGGGATTCGAACCTGTGCTATATTATATCTTAGGCAAACGTCTTAGCCATTAAGCCACATATATATATATATATATATATATATATATATATATTGTTTCTCAACCTCAGCAACTTTTAAAATGTACGGACTTCAATTATTTTTATATTTATATTTATATTTATATTTATATTTATATTTATATTTATATTTATATTTATATTTATATTTATATTTATATTTATATTTATTTATATTTATATTTATATTTATATTTATATATATATATATATATATATATATATATATATATATATATATATATATATATATATATATATATATATATATATATATATATATATATATATTTAAAGTCACAACCCCTGGTATGCCCAAGTATGGGAGGAAGGTCACACTTCCACTCTCTGTCTTCGGCTCGTCACAAGAGACCATCCAGACAGAAACCCAATATTTTTTACTGTTGCCTTTTTTGTTACATTTGTTATATTTATGCTGATAAATAAATAAAGGGAGACTAGTATAGATCTATTTCAAGCTATTTAGCTCTCATCAGCTAGCCATGCCCTATGTTGGGAATCGAACCTGTGCTCTCTTGCCTCTCAGGCAGATGTGTTAACCATTGAGCTACAGAACTCGACTCCTTATCAGCCAGCCAGGGTGAGAGGTATATATTTAAAGTCACAACCCCTGGTATGCCCAAATATGTATATATATATATTGTTTCTCAACCTCAGCAACTTTTAAAATGTACGGACTTCAATTGCCAGAATTCAACAGTGGGTGATATCTGTGAAAAAAAAACCAGGTGCTCAGGCATGAAAATGTGCCGCTCAAACACTATACTTTTCCGTACACAGTGGAAAAAAATTAGAGGGAACATTGTCCCCCCGCATGTACTTCTAGCTCCCTCTGCAACCTAGCTGCAGTCACTACTTATCTGCCTGGCCTGAGACTTGCAACCTCCTGCTGGCTTCCCCACTGATTTTGGTTGCGGGTAGCCAGAAGGAAGTTGCCTCGCCCAACAATCATGGGATGTCATCAATAATGGCAACCATGCCTGAATGCTTGCTTATTGCTGTAGAATAAACATACCCAGGACTACAGCTGAGTGTACCCAAATATCCCAATTCTTTAAAGAGTATTTGCCAGAAATATTCATGGTTAGGGCATTGCTTTGTATCAGGTCAGATTACTCACCCATCTAAAAAAATAACTTCAGTGGCAGCAGATTTCCAGAGTTTCAAGTAAAGATATTTTATATCATCTGGTGCCTGGTATCTGAATCTTTGTAACTGAAGGTACAAATATTTAGTATAAAAACTGAATAGACATATTTGATTGCAGGAAAATGACAATTGTCTGGAGGGAACCTGGAACCATGAAATGGGACTTCAATTCAGGAGTTTATGTAGTAGATCCACCGGTTCACCGACAAATGCGTGCTCGACAAAAGCGCGCTGGCGAAATTGCGGGGAGAAAACCACGAGTTCGAAATCACGCCGACGAATGAGCGCAGAAGCGCACTGACAACAGCGCACCGACAGAAGCGCGCTCTAAACCTAACCCTAAAGGTAACTCTAAAGGTAAACCTAAACCTAACCCTAACCCTAACCCTAAACCTAACCCTGAACCTAACCCTAACCCTAAATCTAACCCTTACCTTAACCCTTACCTTAACCGTAATTGCGCTTCTGTTGGCGCTCTTTTGTCGGCGCGCCTTTGTGGGCGCGCTGTCTACGTCGCAGTTTTATCGCCGCGCTGTTGTCGGGCGCGCATTTGTCAGGTCATGGATTCACCAGGGTATATACCTCTACTACAACCTATAAAGTGCAGTTGGTTCAATAATAATTAAGCCAAATCTAAAAACTCTTTGGTGTTTTCTTCAATCTGCAACTACTATTACTTTACTAAGAAACAGAGTGCTCTTTTTACTGCACATTAAGGATGTCTAAGAAGAATAGCACTTGTCTACTTTTCAGTATTGAGTGAACTATGGTTAACCATATGAAAAAAAAAATTAGCTGTGCTGTGATCTGATTTCTTCCTACCCCTTGTTTTCTCAACCAATGATCTATTTTGATTCCAAAACTAACTGGGTAGTAGAGTCAAAGAACTGGTGGTTATCAACAATTATCTACAAACAAAAAATAAATAAATGAAATTACCGCAGTACAGAAATTCATGCCTTTCTGTGAGGGGGTGTTTTTCATTTGCATGTTATTTAAATACAGGAGGAACAATCTCGTTCTTAAATTATCTCCAAAGGGTGAAGAAAACTTTAATTAAAATCCATTAAAATTCTATAAAGATTGTATATATTGAAACAATTTATATACAAGTAGTCCTCGACCTGAGATCACAATTGGCCCTGGAATTTTGGTTGTAAGTCATTGGGGTCCTTGTACTAGTTGTAAATCGAGGACTACCTGAATAAAGAAAAATCTATACAGAAATAGTGTCCAGTTGCTCGAAAAGGATAGAAAATAAGGGGAAGGAAAACAGCCACTTCTTAACCAAATGCAATTTGATGAGAGCCTGATGGAACAGATCTACTCCTATGAAGATTTATGCTGAGTTTTTCTGCCTTACAGTTGTTAAGATTAAAAAGGGGAAGAAAACAGGTAAAGCATGATCTGATGGTTAAAGGGTAATATCAACATCTGCTCTAATTGTCATGAATCATGCATATTGCATATTCATCTGGAACCATCTACAATTTTTGTGTGCTTCCTGTGGAATTTGTGCAGTGGGAGGGGAAGCTGCAGTGGGTTGGCATGGTAATCTTATTGCTTCATCGCCACTATTTATGGGAATCACAGTGAAGTTGGCTGCAGGCCAGCTGGATAAAATGAGAGAAGGAAACTCAATTACATTTCGTGTACACACGGAAGATCCTTTACTTGCTAGTTAGGACCATACCACTGCTTGGAATACAACAGCCGAGGTGGCGCAGTGGTTAGGGTGCAGTACTGCAGGCCACTTTAGCTGACTGTGATCTGCGGTTCAGTGGTTCAAATCTCACCGGCTCAAGGTCGACTCAGCCTTCCATCCTTCCGAGGTGGGTGAAATGAGGACCCGGACTGTGGGGGCAAGTTGCTGACTCAATTTGCTAAAAAAAAATTGTAAAAAACCGCTTAGAGGGGGCTGAAAGCCCTATTAAGCGGTATATAAGTATAATAAATAAATAAATAAATAAATAAATAAATAAATAAACAAACAAACAAACAAACAGTGGTTTCCAACCTGTGGGTCGTGGCCCACTACTGAGCAGCGGCCCATTCATAGCAATAGCAATAGCAGTTAGACTTATATGCCGCTTCATAGGGCTTTCAGCCCTCTCTAAGTGGTTTACAGAGTCAGCTTATCGTCCCCACAGTCTGGGTCCTCATTTCACCCACCTCGGAAGGATGGAAGGCTGAGTCAACCTTGAGCCGGTGAGATTTGAACCGCTGAACTGCAGATAACAGTCAGCTGAAGTGGCCTGCTGTACCGCACCCTTAACCACTGCGCCACCTCGGCTCAGTGTGAGCAGCTCCACTTGCACAAGTGGCAGGTGCTTGTGTGAGCACATGCAAGTTCATTTGTGTGAGTGGTGGGTGTGCGTGGCCGCCCCCACCCCCACCAAAGGAAGTTGTGCAAGCACCTGCCATTCACGCAGAACTATCAGCTCGCCCACCCACTCACCCACCAAGCCAGAAAGGTTTGGGGGCCAATACATGCTTAAGGAGACATGAACCAGATTTCCCAAAGTGTTATTGCAAGATTGGTTAGATATTGGTTACATATTTCAGCATTCCCAATCCATGTGTCAATTTTATCAATGGGTACCTCGTTTGAGAAGGTCAAGCTGTTTGCAACATTACTCAAAAGCAGAATAAAGTCAATGGCCCAGTGAACTGAATATAATGGGAGAGGGTACCATTTATTTTCATGTTATAGAAACTGTAGTCATCTGCCGGAACATCTCCAATTCTAACTCTCCTCTGCTAGGTGTCAGAAGGAGTTCGCTGATGGTGGTGGAACAGTTGTGATCTTTCAAGATGATGGGAAAAGTAGCAAAAACGTGACATAGATGGGAACTGATGGTATTCTTGCTCTCAAGGTCTATGTTTGTGGGGGGAAAAGAGGAAGGGTTAACATCTTTCTACTTAGGGGACCCCTAAGACAAAAATTGATATTCTTTTTTGCTAGAAAGAAAAGAGAGAAAAAAGAAAGAAAATGAGATAGATCTGCAAATATTTACCCAGTTTGCCTAGAAAGATAATATCTAAAGCAGAGATGAGTGGCTAGGCTAGGGAATTTTGTGAGTTGAAGTCCTCTTAAAGTTGCCAAGGTTGGACAATCCTGCTTTAAATAATTATTTCTTTTAATTTTAATAAACTTTGTTAGAAAAGCTCCCCTTCCTGACAGAACTTCCTTCTATGCAGTGGTGGGTTTCAAAATTTTTTGAATGTACTCTGTGGGTGTGGCCTCCTTTGTGGGAGTGGCTTGCCAGCCATGTGACCTGGTGTGAGAGGCTTGCCGGCCATGTGTTTTTTTTCTCTCTCTCTCTCTCTTTTTCCTTCCTGTTGTCTCTCTGTCCCTTTTTTTCTTTCATCTCTCACTCTTTTTCTTTCTTTTTTCTTTCTTTCTTTCTTTCTTTCTTTCTTTCTTTCTTTCTTTCTTTCTTTCTTTCTTCCTTCCTTCCTTCCTTCCTTTCTTTCTTCCTTTCTTTCTCTTTCTCTCTCTCTCTGTGTCAGTCAGTCTGTCTGTGTGTGTGTGAGAGAGAGAGAGAGTGGCAGTGGTGGGTTTCAAAAATTTTTGGAAGCTCTTCTGTAGGTGTGGTCTGCTTTCCGGGTCCACTGGTGGAACCTCTTCTAACCGGTTCGGTAGATTTGACGAACTGCTTCTACCGAATAGGTGCGAACTGGTAGGAACCCACCTCTGCTTCTATGGATACTTGCCTTATTTTACCCTGTTGGTTTCTTAGTAATTAATAAGCTTGAATTATGGTGGAGACTACATAAGGTTTAGGAGAGCAGTCCCCAACTATTCTGGCTTGGCGGATCAGCAGCAGTAGATGTGGAGAGAGGATGGTTTCACCCACACACACACGTCACTTACACAAATGGAGCTTTGCACACTCATCTGTTGCTTTTGCAGCCCAGTTCCCAATGGGCCATGAACTGGTTCTGGGCTACAGACTGGGGGTTGGGGATTCCTGATCTAACAAATAAAAGAAGCTCAGGTGCCCATCTCAAAAGGGTTGGGACCAGGGGTGGGTTGCTAATCCCGTTCCAACCGGTTCGGCTGGAACGGGGCCGGCGGCGTCCTCGTGCACGCGCGCAGTTCACGCATGCGTCTTAGCGCCTGCGCGATGCTCCAGCTGCTCGCGGAGACTCGAGCAGACGCTGTATGTGCCATCCAGCTGCTCGCGGAGAATCGCGCAGGCGCTGTATGTGCCATGCGCCTGCGTGGAAGCGCAGAAGCCTTCAAAGACCGGTAAGGAGCGCGGGTGGGCGGGTGGACCCTTCGCCGTTCCCGGAAGTTACTTACTTCCGGGTTCGCCGACCAACCAGTTTGCGGGGACCGCCGCAAACCAGTTGAAACCCACCCCTGGTTGGGACCCTGAGACTGACATTCTCAGTTTCAGGCTCTGCTCGAAGAGCAAACGTTCTCCTTTACATTGAGAAACAGTGAATAAAGTCCTTTTTAGAAGGCTATTTCAGGAGGACAAACTTACCTAAGGGCAGAAATTGTTTTATTTTTTAAATAATACTTGTGTTTTTATTTATTGTGGATTGTTCCTGATTTCTCGAATCTTTTGTGGATCTTGTGATTTGATGAATCCTTTTCCCTTCATTTATAGTAAGTCATCAAATCAATGGAAGAGGCAACATACAAAAGTTTATAATCAGGCATGTTTTAAATATTGTGTTTTCTGCTCTGTCTTGATTTCTTTTCACCTTGTGAATTTATATTGTCTGTTCCTAATTATAAATTATTGTTCAAAACCATTCTAGGACATTTTAATTGAGAAGTGCATTATAATTATTTCACAAATATTTTGTAATTGTTTAAAATGTGTCTGAATGAATGATCGAACTGCCTTTCTTTGTCTTCCCATATAATCCTTAGATCAGTGTTTCTCAACCTTGGCAACTTGAAGATGTCCGGACTTCAACTCCCAGAATTCCCCAGCCAGCGAATGTTGGCTGGGGAATTCTGGGAATTGAAGTCCGGACATCTTCAAGTTGCCAAGGTTGAGAAACACTGCCTTAGATCACAGTTCATTATAATCTAGGCCTTTGCCTACAAAGTTATTTTTCTTAAATAACCCAGAAACTATGCTTCTCTGGCCCAAGAGATTACTGAAGCTCTATCCTCATTCCACTGTTTATCACCAAACATGTTTTAAAGTAATTAGTACATTTCTTTTGGTTTTTCCTCACCTTGCTTTTAGAAGAAGGTTTCTTAACTCCAAAGTTTTGAGTCAGCCTTTCTGTGGTGAATTCTTCCCACTTTCCATCTATCTGGCACTGTGCTTTTATTTCATACTTAACTTCTCGTTCTTTCTGTAAATTGACAGGACTGCGGTCAGCCGTAAAATAAGAGATAATTGGATCTGCATGTCTGATTCTCTGAAATGACAGAGGGGTTCAATTCAGTTCTTTGCTCATCAAGGCCTATTTGCTGAAATTAGTTCAAAAACCTTTACCAATAAAACCCTAACGTAGGATAGAATATTGTTACTCCACTAGCACTGTTTAAATACTTCACGAACTGTTTTTTTTTTAAAAAAAAAATATAGATTATTTTGGTAAGAAATGCAGGGGAGTGGAGATTAAGCAGAATGATAGGAACAAAGACTGGGAAGGAAAAATAGTATAAAATGTCTCTTTTTCTAATAACAATAGCAATAGCAGTTAGACTTATATACCGCTTCATAGGGCTTTCAGCTCTCTCTATGCGGTTTACAGAGTCAGAGTCAGCCCCCACAGTCTGGGTCCTCATTTCACCCACCTTGGAAGGATGGAAGGCTGAGTCAACCTTGAGCTGGTGAGATTTGAACTGCCAAACTGCAGATAGCAGTCAGCTGAAGTGGCCTGCAGTACTGCACTCTACCCACTGCACCACCTCGGCTCTAATGCTGCCTAGCGCCATTTTTCAGCACATTATCACTATAGAGTTCAACCTGGGACATCCTGAGTCATATGACCAAGCAAAACCAATCATCTCTACATACCAAGGTGTAAACCTAAGGCATGGATCTGATCTCCAGTTGGAACAACAGATCAGCTGAGGAAATCATTGGGGGTCAAGAGAAGACCAGCTGCAGATTCAGCCTCCTACACACCTTGATTACACAATACAGAACTTCAAGAGAAGCACATGTCAGTGTGGTCCAATATGACATGCTTAAGATAAGTTGTGCCTTAATTCATAGAATTCTTGGCAGTTTATCTGGAGAGCATCTGAGTAGGGAAAGTGAGCTTATTGGATCTGCAAATATCTAGCTATCTAGACATAGTTAAATGGAACATAAGCTACCAAGGCAATTTTCCCATGGGAAGACCTATAAAATAAATGAATACTTTTTGCCAAAAAATATATTTCTTCAGCAAACCACCATTATTTCTTTTCTTCTTACTGCCAAAAATAGTAAAGAAATAAAATCTTTATTATGTTGAATGTAAAATCTAGCTCAATTTTTTAAAATTGATGTTGAAAATCATTTTGATGCCACAAAATGCTCTGTCTAACATGCTAGAGCCGTGGTGGCGCAGTGGTTAGGGTGCAGTACTGCAGGCCACTTTAGCTGACTGTTATCTGCAGTTCAGCGGTTCTAATCTCACCGGCTCAAGGTTGACTCAGCCTTCCATCCTTCCGAGGTGGGTGAAATGAGGACCCAGACTGTGGGGGCGATATGCTGACTCTGTAAACCACTTAGAGAGGGCTGAAAGCCCTATGAAGCAGTATATAAGTCTAACTGCTATTGCTATGAATGGGCCACTGCTCAGTAGTGGGCCACGACCCACAGGTTGGAAACCGCTGTTTATTTATTTATTAATTAGACTTATATACCGCTTCATAGGGCTTTCAGCATCTTCCTGTCCCAATCCTTTCTTCAGCATTCATCAAATTAAAAAAAAAAAGAATCCTAACATGAAACTTATTACAGGTAGTCCTTGACCTACCACTACAACTGAGCCCGAAATTTCTGTTAAGTGAATTTTACCCATCCAATGACCTTTCTTGCCACAGTTGTTAAGTGAATCAGTGCAGTAGTTAACACAACATGGTTGTTAAGTGAACCTGGCTTCCCTATTGACTTTGGATGCAAAAGTGGATCACATGACCCTGGGATACTGCAACCGTTATAAATATGAGTCAGTTGCCAAGCGTCTGAATTTTGATCATGTGACCATCAGGATGCTGCAAGCATTGTAAGTGTGAAATACGGTCATAAGTCACTTTTTTCAGTGCCGGTGTAATTTCAAACAGTCACTAAATGAACTATTGTAAGTCAAGGGCTACCTGTATATAAGAAAGAGGCAAAATCATCAATACTAAGCACTTAAATTATTTCTTTTCAAGTAGGCATATATAAGCCATTGTTCCCCAAGCAAATTCTTCAATATGTGAGAATATATTTTCATCCTCCATTGTCAACATGAGTCAAAATAGCTGAAGTTACCCTTCTGTTTATAGATGACAATTGTCTACAGATTGCAGAATACTTAAAAGTAATACAATAGTTAAAAATCCAAGTATTACTTTGAACCTCAAGAATCATAGAAATGTTCTTACTTTCATGTAAAAACTGTATGCTGAAGCATCATGTTTTACTGCTTTTAGCTCGAAGAAGAATCCATAAATGGAAATTACTTCTGCGTGATATCTTGGTTCCTGAAATAATCAGCATGTTAATGTGTATATAAAGGAATGCTATTCCAGTGTCTTAAAATATCAGAAAAGGATCAGTTATGAGGAATAAATACTGTATTTTTCGGAGTATAAGGCGCACCGGAGTATAAGACGCACCCAGGATTTGAAGAGGCAAATTTTATTTAAAAAGTAGGTAGGTAGATAGAGGGATAGAGAGGGAGAGAAAGAGAGAGAAATACAGTAGGTAGGTAGGGGGAGAGAGAGAGAGAGTAGGTAGGTAGGTAGATAAATGGATAGAGAGAGAGAGAGAGAAATACAGTAGGTAGGTAGGGAGGGAGAGAGTTAGGTAGGTTGGTAGGTAGAGGGATAGAGAGAGAAAAATAGAGAGAGAGAAATACAGTAGATAGGTAGGGGGAGAGAGAGAAAGTAGGTAGGTAGGTATATAGGTAGATAGAGGGGGAGAGACAGAGAGAGAAATACAGTAGGGAGGGAGGGAGAGCGAGTAGGTAGGTAGGTAGATGTTTCCAGGTGTATTTATCCATGTGCTGGAGAAGGAAATAGCTGACAACCTGTAGCACCTAAAACTTTGTTTCTGCTGGGACAGCACTTGATCAATGTAATTCTCATTAATCACTCTAACTAAACAGCTTTCCAAAAGGGGGAAAAAAGTTTTTGTACTCTGCAAACCTCCCCAAAATGGCCCATGTTTTGCAAAAATGGGCCCATTTTTTTTAAAGGGCATGAATAGCCTTTGGGGGGGGGGCTTGCAGTGTGCTGCTGAGGGCTGGAGGGACAAAAAACGGACCATTTTTTGCTCATTTCTGCCCTCCCCAGCCCCCAGGAGCTGTCTGCAAGCCTCCATAAGGCTATGCATAGCCATTTTGGTGAACGGGCGGGGCTTCAGGAGGCAAAAATGCTGTATTCTGTGTATAAAACACACCCAGATTTTCAGCCAAAAAAGGTGCTTCTTATACTCTGAAAATTACGGTAACTCAATAGTACCTAATTTATTCTCTATAGGAGAAGTTGCTTTGTCATTTGCTTTCTTTTACTAATCCCTGTTATGAATTTTAGTGAAATAGTACTTATTTCTGGTATCATTGTCCGCAAATAATGTAAGCTATTAACTGAGATTCCATACATGTATATATTACATTTGTATTTGCATACATACAGTAGCAGTTTGTTAAGTATCCCAGATTTTTCAAAAAATTTATTGTTCGAAGGAGAAGAAAAATACAGGAACCAATCAAACCAAATCTATACATTTTGAGGTATCATTCAGTTCTATGAGAGAATTGAGCATGTGTTTAAGATTAAAATACTTATTTTTCTTCAAATAATCCCACCAAATTCAATAGGACTTTTAATAAATTTATCTAGTATAGTACTATAATAATTTTCCCATTATTGTAAAATCATTGCAATGCAAACCTATATGCGTTTATGCAGAAGTCAGTGGTATCAGTTTAATGGGATTTATTCTTTAATCTAGTATGGTTGCTATCAAAATAATGATTTTTTTTTCTTTTTTGTTAAAAACAACAGAATGAAAATCCCAATGTCCTGCAGATATGTTACAGTATGATCTCTATCGTCCACCTTCAATTTGCCAATTATAGGTGGGGTGATAGTTGAAAATTTCTACAGTGTAAACCAGTGGTGGGATTCAAATTTTTTTACTACCGAATCTGTTGGCGTAGCTTGGTGGGTGTGGAATGGCTTGGTGGGTGTGGCTTGGTGGGCATGGCAGGGGAAGGATACTGTAAAATCTTCATTCCCTCTCCACTCCAGGGGAAGGTTACTGCAAAATCCCCATTCCCTCCTGATCAGCTGGGACAGGAGGCAGAGAATAGATGGGGGCGGGACAGAGGTGAGTTCCTACCAGTTCGCACCTATTCAGTAGAACCAGTTCGTCAAATCTACTGAACCGGTTAGAAGAGGTTCCATCAGTGGACCCGGAAAGCAGGCCACTTACCTACAGAAGAGGCTCCAAATTTTTTTGAAACCCATCACTAGGGTGGGGCCAGTCAGAGGTGGTATTTACCGGTTCTCTGAACTACTCAAAATTTCCACTACAGGTTCCCCAGAACTGGTCAGAACTTGCTGAATACTATCTCTGGTGTAGACAAATTAGGAATAAATTGTATTACAGTCAGTTTCTTTGATTTCAGCAATGCACTTTATTCCCATCGATATTGCCCTGGAAGATTGTGTAAGAGATTCTGTTGGCTACATTTTGCAATTTCTCCCACTTAATTTAGCAAGTTCTTCACAGCTTACCTCCTTGAGCATAAGACCAAATCTCACCGCTTGGGTGTTAAAGTCTGTCTGAAAGGCCATGTCACCACCATTCTCTAGCTGAAAGAAAAATAAAATATTCCATATTTAGCATGCATAAATTTGGTATTTTTTCATTTAAATATAGCATTCGATAAAGTTGAACAGAAAATGCAATTGCACCTCAGCCGTATGGCATTTTCTTATCCACGTTGTATAATGTCACAAGTTTTCTATTTCGGACACCATTTATAATTATTTGCATCTTACGTTATTGTTCCTTACATCTCACTGGTATGACCTGCTTATATGAGTCATGGCCCGGGGAGCTTTAGTGTGTCATACAAACTTCAAACCTTCAAACTAAGTGACCCAAAATATCATGAGCTTTCCCATCTGAAATCTTGTAAGATTTGAGCAAACACAGACATTTTGCAGATTTTAGTATTCTGCTAGGTTTTAGTAAAATATATTGTTATCCATATCAGGATCATCTGTAATACTCTCACAGATGACCAAAGGATTATTTCTGTACTTTATAATGCAGAATGATTTCACTATATATTGACACAACAATAGTTGGATGACTCTAGAAGATGCTATATTTGTCAGCCTCTGCTTTGCTGCTGCTTCGGTTGCCATTGAATCGGGGAGGGGGGGCATGGTATTTGAGAGGGGACTACTAATTGTGCTGGAGGAAGATTCTGGAGTTTCTGCTGCCTGTCTTACTGCACATGCGGAGAAGGTTTCCCGCCAAGGCCAACGGCACCAACATTCCATCTTGGTGATGCCTTTTGAAGTTATCTCGCACCTGACATTTGGGAGAATTATGATTGGACTGTGACTGGGATGCCAAGGGGTGGGGAATGGGTTATTCTATATATCATTTGCTTTCACGCCTAAATAAACAGTCTTCGCTTTGCTACGCTTCTGTTCATTTATAATTAGTAAAAGTACACTTGATTTCTATCAATGGAGTCTTGTGGATTTCTTTCCTGATTATCGAATGAAGGAGTGCTGACAATATTTGAAAGATCAAATGACCTGAACACTTCAGTCTGGTATCTAAATACTAAATGATAATAGTTTCATGGCTCTCTGGTTTTTCTACCATTCTTGACCTTTAAACCAACCTATTAACTTACTTAACTGAACTATTTTAAAAGCAGAGAACATGTTCAAAAAGAGAAGTATTTACAGCAGGATGGATAGTCACTGAGTTTCTTCACAAAGTAATGAAAACATTCCCTACTCCTATTTATAAACCAATGTTCAACACCCGGTAAACTTGTCTGATCTCAAAAAAGAGCTAATCAGGATCAGGCACTAAGTGAGACATTACCAGGAAATGGCAAGGCTATAGACTAGAGTGGGTTGTGATGGTGGTGTTGAAAAAACATCTTGGAAAGCTGGGTTTGCAAAGAGGTTATGGGTCAATTAATCAGTAGAATTGCTTCCTTCCAGAAGTTGCACTGGAGTTTTAAGAAGAGACTGGGCAGCCTCCAAGGTCCCTTTCAACTCTGATGTTTCTACTAAGAAGACAGTAGCAAAGCAATATTGTTCACTGCCATAACAACTACATGGTTGTGTACATTCCGTTATCAGGACTTGAAGAAGATTTTTTTCCCCTGTGCATCAACTTCAAGTCAAGAGAAGTAAACGCTTGCTCTTTTTTTGGGGGGGGGGGGGTAAAAGCTTTTGCAAAATAAGAGTTAAGTATTAATTTGCAGTATGGACAATGCTATTGTGCCACAATGTGGTGAAACTGATTCACTTTTCATATCAGCTTCATTACACAAACTTAGAAGTGGTATTAATATAGACATACATGGACAAGCTGAATACATTGACATATAGTAGAAATACACCAAGAGGGGGAGGAGTGGGATAGATGGAAGAGGGGTAGGCGGGAGAGAGAGGATGGGAGGGAGGGTGAGAAGGAAGGGAGGGACTGGATCGGGAGAGAGGAGTGGTAGAGGGAGAGGGGAAGTAGGGTAGAGGGGGATGATGGAGGGAAGATAGTAAGTTGGAGAGGGGGGCGGAAGAAAGAGGTGTATGGAGAGCGGAAGATGTATATTGGGTTTCTATTTGAGTTTGAGTTTTATTTTATTTATATTTCTGGGGGTATTGCTGACAAGAGGAACTGCTGTGATTATTGTTTAATGTTGTATGGCCCCGGTTATGCACACAGTATATATGTGACTGTATGAAAATGAAAAATGGAAAATAAAAACATTTTAACAATGAAAAAACAATATAGACATACATGTTTGCCTAGTATGTTTTACCCGTGTTCTATATTTTTGTGTATAGGTCTGGGCAGTGTCATCAAATATAGAGTACAGTTCCAAATTAAAGATTGTTGTTTTAATGCAGGGTCTCTGCACGTATACAAAAGTAAACAGTGAAAATACCTCATGTGGGGGAAAAAACTAGAGTTTAAAATCAATCCAGACTGACCCATTTTCACACCAAGTATACCAACTCACTGCCTGGTAGTGATCAGACAAGATCCTTGTAAGCCATGGCAAAGGAAAGAAATTAATTTCCCAAAGCTCCTCTAGATGTCTACCTTTGGAAAAGACAAAAGCAACAATTGAGTTGTTCCATTTATATTATTCAGTACCAAAGAAAAAGCTGTTTCTGATACACTAAGGAAAATACCTTATGGCCCGGTTGGATAGGTATAATAAGAATATAACACGAATAAAGATATATGAGGTGTAGTTGGGACTTTTAAATGCCAGAGTTGATAAAAAAACCTGAATAGTAGTTAAGAAACCTGTGGGATAAGACTGTATTCCTCCTTACTTTCTAGCATAGGATTATTATACCACAGGCATTGGACAATATCAATGGTGGGTTTCAAAAAAGTTTGGAACCTCTTCTGTAGGTGTGGCCTGCTTTACGGGTCCACTGATGGAACCTCTTCTAACCGGTTCGGTAGATTTGACGAACCGGTTCTACCGAATAGGTGCGAACTGGTAGGAACCCACCAGTGGTGGGTTTCAAAAAATTTCCGAACCTACTCTGTGGGTGTGGCCTCCTTTGTGGGAGTGGCTTGCCAGCCATGTGACCTGGTGGGAGTGGCTTGCCGGCCATGTGTTCTCTCTCTCTCTCTCTCTCTCTCTCTCTCTCTCTCTCTCTCTCTCTCTCTTTCCTTCCTTTTGTCTCTCTGTCCCTTTTTCTTTTTTTTTCTTTCATCTATCTCTCACTTTTTCTTTCTTTCTTTTTTTATTTCTTTCTTCCTTCCTTCCTCTTTCTCTTTCTCTCTCTGCGTGAGTCTGTCAGTGTGTGTGTGTATGTGTGTGTCAGTGGTGGGTTTCAAAAATTTGATGAACCGGTTCTACCGAACTGGTGCGAACTGGTAGGAACCCACCTCTGGAACCCACCTCTGGACAATATCTCCTTTACATATCCTCCCTTGTGAGGCTCCCTCTATTCCATCAACAAAAGATAGTTTTATACAGTGGTGTATTAACCATTAAGCAGACTAAGCACGTGCTTAGGGTATCAGACCCAAGGGAGCACCACAAAGTTGAGAAGAAAAAAAACAATGAAGATTTGTACAGTATGTACAAAGGAGGGGGGCACCAAGATTTGTCAGTACTTAGGGCACCAGTGAACCTTAATCCGCCACTGGTTTTATAGGATACTCTGCCTGCTTTTGGAAACCATTCACGACTTATCTGAGATCTGCTGACTGGACAAGGAATCTCAACAAGGTACTTAGGCTATGGGAGTGCCATCTCCAGAATATCTTATGCCGAGCACTGCCCAGAGTTTAGTGGCATCAAACTTGAAATAATTAGCTAATTTTCTCTTTTCTTCTTTCTCTGAACGCTTCCTGCTCTATTTTTCCTGTTCCTCACAAAAGTTTTCAGCCTCCTGGCCTTTTATCTACTCATCCTCACCCATTAGCCCTACCTGTCTATCCTGCTACAGCAGCCGCAGCAATCTGATTATTTATATCTGGCAAATTATAAACAAAAACTTTTCTTCCTCTGCCACTATCTCCTCCATCACTGCTACAATCATTATCTGTCATTATGAAATTTATCTGCAGTCCTTCCCAAAGCCTTGGGAATCTGGATTTATACCCAGTGGTACTACGGTACTCTTTCTTAGCATACCAAGATTGATTACATTTAACTATAGTTAGGTGGGGTTATTGTTGCTTACACTCTTGCGCAAGACAC
>NC_045550.1:9056704-9153402 GCF_009769535.1 Thamnophis elegans
CCATGTGTTTTCTCTCTCTCTCTCTCTCTCTCTCTCTCTCTCTCTCTCTCTCTTTCCTTCCTTTTGTCTCTCTGTCCCTTTTTCCTTTTTTTCTTTCATCTCTCTCTCACTTTTTCTTTCTTTTTTTTCTTCTTTCTTTCTTTCTTTCTTTCTTTCTTTTTCTTTCTCTCTCTGTGTGAGTGTGTGTTTGTCTGTGTGTGTGTCTGTGTGTCAGTGGTGGGTTTCAAAAATTTTTGGAACCTCTTCGGTAGGTGTGGCCTGCTTTCTGGTGGAACCTCTTCTAACCGGTTTGGTAGATTTGACGAACCGGTTCTACCGAACAGGTGCGAACTGGTAGAAACCCACCTCTGCCCTGCATGATGCAGGGGGCAGGGCACATGCGGGGGGGGGGGGTCATTGCTTTGCCAAAAAGCCATGAGGTCACTGTTTCAACCTCTGTGTCAATATCTGCAGCTATTAAGTGAATCACATGGTCAGTATGTAAATCCTCTGGGCCCCCTTTGAGCCCCATGGGCCCTGGAACAATGTACTGGCCCCCTCTTCTCAGGCTTGGATCCCAGAACACTACAACCATTATAAATATGAACCAGTTGTCAAGCATCCAAACGTAAATCACCTGACCATGGCAATGCTACAATGGTCAGAACTGAAAAATGGTCATAAGTCCCTTTTTTCTGTGCCATTGTAACTTCAAATAGTCACTAAATGAACTGTTGTAAGTCAAGGACTACCTGTAGAACACAAGTATTTCAGTGAGCTAAAAAAAAGTTCTAGAAAAGAGTTTATTTGTTAAATCGATCCCTGGATGTCATTGAAATGTAGTGACTTAGGGAGAACCTTTGTGACTAAGATTAATTGCAAGAAACCTGACATTTTCTTTTCTGGTGTGAAAAACTGGCAAGATCTTTTAAAGCAGTTTTTTCTTTTGGAAAAAACAACAACACTGCTTTTCATAAGAATGCTTGCTTTTCAGGGCATTGTCCTGTTTCTATTGCTACCTGTCAAATTTATTTGACAATATGTACAGGAAAGGGTGTGTTCATCATACCAAACCAGCAGAAGGGTCCATCCTGTGCTGGAAAATTTGATTGAAACCCAAGTGATGGAATTTATCTAGTTTAAGCAGGATATCCAAATAGATCAAATGACAGACTTTATCTCTCTTTGGTGAAACATCTCGAGCATCTTTAGCTTTTTAAGAGTGATGCCTGGAATTGCCCTACAGTAGAGATCTCACCATGGCAACAGGCAGCTGCTCTGTTGAAAATCCCTGTGTGATGGTGGTGGGAGCAATCTGACCAGTGGGATGTGCTTGAGATTTCCCCTTCATTGTTTTGCTGGCATTAATATTCTCAATAGGATTAGCATCCCGAAGAGGCTAAAAAACTTTGTGGGAAAACATTTGTGGGCCACATCTTTCTTGCTCCTCTCCGTGCTTCCACTGGCCAAAAGAATGGCAAAGGTGAATAAATAAATAAAGTAAAGGTAAATAAATAAAATAAAGGTAAATAAAGCACAGTGTGTGTGTGTGTGAGTTGTGAGAACACACAAGATACAAATGTAAGGTTCCACTGACTGGTTTTCCTCAGCCGCACTACTCTTTATTTAACAGGGTAGGTGGGTGAACAAAAAAGAAACGAAAGAAAACAAGTTAAAAACCTGGGCGGGATATTAAGGCCTACATTAAGTGATCTTCTTGACAACTGACAAAGCATCAAGGAGATTTTCATGCCTGCTCGCACACACAACCCCCAGAGAAACAAGTTTCTACTTGAGGCCACCTTGTGGGAAGAAAAGTTGTCTCGTCCCCGTTTTCTTACTCTCGCTCTCTTTTAATTACTCCCAGGATTTTGCTGATTTCATCCCATTTCATCCTATTCCCTGATTATCTCCTCTTGGCTTGGTTTGGTTTTCATGAACTGTTTGTTTAAACAGCATCTCTGGAATAATCCCTTTCATGCTTTTCTTAGATTGCAGATTTTTGAACCTGCTTCTGTCATGAAGAGAGGGAATGAGATTGCTGACGTGGCTAGCTTAACCAAGATGCTGAGTGGAAGTGCCTCAAAGCTTTCTTCTTTTTCATCCTGTCCCAAGGCCTGGATCTCTCACTGATTCAACTCTTCCCTGTCCTATTGATGATGGGAAGGGAAATGATCCATCAAAATCCCAGCCTCATGAAGTCATTTCGCCAATTTAGTAGGGGCTGGATTTGAAAAATACAAAAGCATCACCCGGGCATGCCTTTACCACCCACTGTGGCACCAGGAAATTTACAGAAAGGGTTGAGGTTAAGACCTCAAGAATAAATCTAAGTTATGCTACCAATAGCTTAGTTTGTCTGTCCAGAGGGGGAAAAAAATCTTGTTTCATAGGCATTGCCCCAGGAGTGGGTTTCAACCAGTTCGCGGTGGTCCCTGCGAACCGGTTGGTCGGCGAACCCGGAAGTAAGTAACTTCCGGGAACGGCGAAGGGCCGACTCGCCCGCCCTCGCTTCTTACCCGGTTTTGACTAGTTCTGCGCTTCCACGCATGCGCAGGACGCATACAGCGCCTGCGCGATCCTCCAGGAGCAGCTGGAGCCTCACACAGACGCTAGTACGCATGCGTGCACGAGGACGCCGCCGGCCCCGTTCCAACTGAACCGGTTGGAACGCGGCGAGAAACCCACCCCTGCATTGCCCTTACTGTAGGGATCCTGTATTCAAAACTTTGCTATACTTGGGAAATTAGTGGCATTTAGAATATTAACGTGCTTACTGTATTGTAATATTAATTAATATTATTTTTAAAAATCTTCATTCATTCTTAAAGAAGACTTTACTTCAGAGATGGTATTCTGCCAGTTCAGGCAAACAGGTAGTAGCGGTGGCGGGAGGCTCCGCCTACCTGCGCAGGCATCATCACGCACACACGTTCCCGGTTCCGAACCTGTAGCAAAGGTAAGAGGATTTCATGCCTGTTTTATTTATCTCCTAATGGCCTTGGCTACATTATAATTCTTTTAAAAATCAACTTATTTTCAATCCCTGGAAACAGGATATATGTTATATATTCCTAATAAAACTGCAAAAATAGAATAACTTATATTTGATAGTATAGCTTTTTACTGAATTACTACTTATGGAAATGCATAAGTAAAGTTTGTATGTATATTAGTTTTTAATAGCTTGTTGTAGAGAATAGGAAAAAATCAGAATGGGGTGAGCATTTATAGTTCAGAAAATATGCAATCTATATTTATAGTTGTTAATAAGCAGAATATTTTTGCTTTTACAGATTTCATAATGAATACATTTCCAGTGTTGATTAAGAGAGACAGTTTGGTGTAGTGGTTAAAGCATCAGGCTAGAAACTGGAAGGCAGTAAATTCTAGTCCTGACTTAGGCAGGAAACCAACTTGGTGAATTCGAATCAGTCACTTTCTCTCAGCCCTAAGAAGGAGGCAATAGTAAACAACTTCTGAACAATTTCGCCAAGAAAACTGCAGAGTCCAGGCAGTGTCTGAAAACAGACACAACTGAACAGAAGTGGGGGGGGGGGAGTTCCTAGGACCACATTTTCTATGTGTAAGAAATGTGTTCATCAAATAAATTGGCTGTGTCAAATCCTATTGAAGTGAATAGCTGTTGTGACATCGCAGATTTAAAGTAATGGGATTTGGAGGGGAGATGAAAAACAGGCTGTATGAAAAACTATGTGCAACATACATCTCCAGCCAAATTTTATTTTACATGGCTTTGGGGGGAAAAGCAAGAATTTGTGTATTTTAAAAACACAGTTGTGAGATTCCACAGTATGTATTGAATGCTCTTCGGATAAAAAAGGGAATAAATTTTCTTTCTTTAAAATATGATACTTGTAATACAATTTAAAGTCCTCACTAATTTTTGTGCATTTCAATGTATTTTATTAGTATTTGGTCACTTTTGTGCAGGTTTTACCATATTTGTCTTGATCTATAGTCAAAATAATAAATAAACAGACTGATTGTTAAATATAGTTTAAGTGCTCAAAATAATGGCAACTACATTTCACATTGTAAATTACATTTTTGAAAGAAGAGAAATTACAGATATGGAATAGAGTATTCATTATATATCTATAGACTTCATTCCTGCAGCAGACTAAAGTCACATTCACTCAGGGGTGGGTTTCAGGCGGTTCGCGGCAGTCCCCGCGAACCGGTTGGTCGGCGAACCCAGAAGTAAGTAACTTCCGGGAACGCTGAAGGATCCACCCGCCCGCCCGCGTTTCTTACCCGGTTTTGATGAGTTCTGCGCTTCCACGCATGCGCAGAACGCATACAGCGCCTGCACGATCCTCCAGGAGCAGCTAGAGCATTGCACAGGTGCTAGTATGCATGCGTGCACTGCGCGCGTGCACGAGGACGCCGCCGGCCCTGTTCCAACCAAACCGGTTGGAACGGGGCGAGAAACCCACCCCTGCATTCACTGTACTAACATCTTATAGCAGAACAGATAATTAAACTTTAATCAGTAGCCAGGAAACAACAGGTGCCAATTACTACCAAACTGAACAACTTATACTCCAAAATGAGCTACTATGCAGCATATTACTTTATTCATCATTCTAGTTTCAAACACTTCAGAAAAGAAATTATTACGACCTCCTGGCTTACTCTCTAATTGACAACTCAGTGTCTAAAATTTTCCTCTAAAATATTGCCAAGGAAAAGTAGTCATACTTTTTTCCAGAGAGCCTATTTTGAGCATTTCCTGATGAATAGATTCAAATACTAGTTCAGCAAAAAATAATAATAATAATACTGAAGTCTGCCTAAGAAGTATCGTGTCATAAACATCTAGAAATATATTGTCTGAGAGAAGTCAGCGATTTTAAATATCTCATCTTCTGCATCCATCTTTGAAAACTGTTTCCAGGTAACATCACTGAAAATCAATTTGTGTTGTCATGTATTTTTGTGTGATCCCTGAGTATGCTACTTCAGCAAAGTAGCCTACTCATTGTAAATAGTATGCAGCAGAACAAGATGCTTACCATTAGTGTGTTGTCTTCCATACTCTAATGAAACAAAGCCTGTACAATTTCTTATTTAACACCCCAAACCACAATCAATAGAGTGAAAGGAAGAAAAGACTAGCCAGTATTGGATATATAGTCTTTCCCAGTTCTCTTCCACTTTATAAACCAGTGGTGGGTTTCAAAAATTGTTCGAACTTACTCTGTGGGTGTGGCCTCTTTTGTGGGAGTGGCTTGCCGCCCATGTGACCGGATGGGAGTGGCTTGCTGCCCATATGACCGGATATGAAGATGCCGACAACACTTGTCAGAACCACCTTAAATTACCTCACACACAGCACTGGCATGCATAAGAATATGATGTAAACTTGTTTTTTTAAAGGCATCTTTGGTTTGCGTTAAAACAACTTCAACACACGCAATGTTGTGATTGCACCACAAACGCAGTAGTCATCCTTACCTTTCACAGAGGCACTGAGTTTTATAAATATGAGCATGATAGTGTAGAATAATCATATCCAAGGACCAGTGGTGGGTTTCAAAAAAAAATTGGAACCTCTTCTGTAGGTGTGGCCTGCTTTCCGGGTCCACTGGTGGAACCTCCTCTAACCGGTTCGGTAGATTTGATGAACCGGTTCTACAGAATAGGTGCGAACTGGTAGGAACCCACCTCTGAACTTCCTATTTAACACCCCAAACCACAATCAATAGAGTGAAAAGAAGAAAAGACTAACCAGTATTGGATATATAGTCTTTCCCAGTTCTCTTCCAAATTATAAACCCTCCATGGAAGGTGGCCAGCTAGTTAAAGTGAAAGAAGCACATTATTCAATTAATTATTTCTTTCTACCCTCCTGATGCATGAGTGCTAACTGGCTGTGGTATCTGTCACCACACCTGCTAGGATTGATTCTGCTCTCCTCCCTTCATTTGTTTTTCTTACATTCTAAAGGTCAAGGATCTAAAAGTCCTGGAATCTTTTAAACATGTTGAGTCTCAGCTTCTTCTTTTTTTAAAAAATTGCAATTATGAATACATTGGGGTTATTTCTACGGCAACAGTTGGTACATTCACTTTAGTCCTATTAGTCCTGTTAGCGTACAGTGTTTGTTTTAATTGCTATGCTAATGTCATGCCATTCTTTTTCTAACATGGTCTACTTCATCTTCACAAGAACCCAGTAAGTTTCGGTTGACTGCCATAACTTTCTGAGGCTACAGAAATTAGAGAAGCTAAATTGCCTCTGAAAGTAGAAGGATATCTGTATTAAAGCCGCTGCATTGATACCGATCTGTATAGAGAGTAAGAAAGATCCCCTTGATAGAAATATGCAAGAAGCATTGCGTAGACAAGAGGGGGCTACAACCCATTTACGTCCTGAAAAATGAATTCATATTTAGGAGTGACTCAGACAGATTTCCTGATTCACTGGAGTACAAGAAGAAATGAGATGTATAGTACAATCTGACTTGCAATATTATAATCAATATCAATTAAAAATAATATAGTCATAATATCAATAATGGCCAGTGATTAGAATGCAGTACTGCAGGCTACTTCTGCTGACTGCCAGCTGCCTGCAATTTGGCAGTTTGAATCTCACCAGGCTCAAGGTTGACTCAACCTTCCATCCTTCCAAGGTGGGTAAAATGAAGACTCATTGTTGGGGGAAATATGGTGACTTTGTAAACTGCTTAGAGAGGGCTGTAAAGCACTGTGAAGAGGTACCGTATTTTTCAGAGTATAAGACACATCTTTTCCCCTCAAAAAAGAGGCTGATAATCTGGGTGTGTCTTATACTCTGAATACAGCATTTTTTGCCTCCCAAAACTCCACGCCCTTCCCCAAAATGGCCATGCATAGTCTTTAGGAACCTTGCAGGGTGCTCCCGGGGGCTGGGGAGAGCAGAAATGAGCAAAAAATTGGCTGTTTTTTGCTCAATTTTGCCCCCTCCCCGCCCCCAGGAGCACTCTGCAAGCCTCCTAAAGGCTATTTATGCCCCTTTTTTTTGAAAAAAAAATTGGCCTGTTTTTGCAAAAAATGGGCTGCTTTTGGGAGGTCTGCATAGTGCAAAAACTTCTGTTTTTTAATTTGCCTCTTCAAAACCTTGGTGCGTCTTATACTCCAGTGTGTCTTATACTCCGAAAAATACAGTATATACCGTATATACTCGAGTATAGGCCGACCCGAATATAAGCCGAGGCACCTAATTTTACCACAAAAAACTGGAAAAGTTATTGACTCGAGTATAAGCCTAGGGTGGGAAATGCAGCAGCTACCGGTAAATTTCAAAAATAAAATAGATACCAATAATGTTTTTGAATATTTATTTCAAAGAAAAACAGTAAACTAGCGGTGTATTCAATGAAATACTTCACTCACCTCATGATGCTGATGTCCCGCTGTGATGATGATGTCCCGTGCAGCCGCGGGAGCGATGTCCCGCCTCCTATGACACACGGCACAGTGATTCCTATCATTGGATCACTGTACCAGAGGAGGTGGGACATCGCTATGTGGCTGTTTGCCATAACAAGGAGGAGGTGGGACATCGTTGCAGAGCGGCAGGAGGGGGAGGAAGGGGAATCGTAAGACAGCCCTGCATTACATTAGAACGTGAGGAGGGGGGATGGTGCGGTGCGCGCTGCGCGGCAAACTGACACAGAGGGAGGGGAAACTCACAGGGGCACTGGGCCATTCACGAGTGTCACCCAGCGGCATGGCCCCGCCCCTTTTTCTCCTCCATTTCGGGCAATTTTTTCACTGACTCGAGTATAAGCCGAGGCGGCTTTTTTCAGCCCAAAAAGTGGGCTGAAAAACTAGGCTTATACTCGAGTATATACAGTAATTCTAAGTGCTATTGCTAACTGGCTTCCCATGAGCTTGATTTCTTGATCTGGTGTACTTAATGAGCCTGTCTTCTTTTAGATGACATACAGAGCGCTGTGTAACTCTTAAACCTTTATAGCTTAGTCCAAGTTACCTCAGAGAACGTTTCCACTCTCTTTCATTGAGGTATTTATTTATAGTTGCTATCAGCTGATCTCATGACCAATGAGTAGACAAGATTGTTTTGTAGCTGTAGTTGAAAGGCCTAAATTCTTTGTTCACTTTTGAAGACACAATCCGTTTTGAAGATACAATCCCGTTCATAAATGTAAGCTGTCTAATTTTAATTTTAAAATTATTGTTTTAATTTGTTTATATCTTTTTTGATATGGATTTTACATTTCATTGCAAAACATGAAGCACTTGACAATATCATAACTTCAATAATTAAATAGCCACCTCAAACTAAGATGTTTACATGATACAAAAAGTAAAGCTTCAATTTAAAGAAAGGAATGGCTTCATTTGTACAGTAATTCTTTCTTATATTATGAAAGCCTTATTGGGGAATTATATTCACAAGTACATATTTATTTGGCGGGGGGGAGAAACTTGCTTGTGGATAGTTGATTTTAAGCAGAAGTGCTAACAGGTCAAGCTAACAACTTATCTGAACTTTGAAAAAAGTTATCAATATGGAACTACATACAATGTAAATTTTCACCTTTTAAATTGATAATCTTGTTATGATGAATTAAAATAGTCAGCAACTTATATTGTATGAATCAATATGCAACATTCCTCCTAGAACCATTACTTTATGTGGCACAATCCATCTAAAAACACGTAATAAAGTAAGTATAATATTCACATCAAACAGCATAAGCACATATATTTTAATTCTTGGACGATTGTAATATAATTGTAAAATGGAAACATTCAAAATTAAATGAATAATATACAAAGGAAATTAGATGGAAGACATGATAATTTTACAATTGGAGAATTAGAGCTACCCACTATTATGCTTTCCCTCTAAATTTGTGGAGAATATAAGGATAAACTGGATGAAGATTTGTTAAGACATTTGTTCTGCTTCCGAGAAAGCAGAAATTTTCAAAGAGTTTCTGAAAAATGGCAGCAATGGCAGGAATTGTCTTAAGGTGTCTTCTTTGAGGATGTAAGTGAAGTATGAAAACCAGGGAATTCAAAGACTTGCTTGAGACATTAGTATACAATGAAAGGCAGAAAATCTATCATCCTTTTTGGCCATTCTATTTGTGAAAATTTCTCTGAAATTATTTTGTTATTCAAATAGTGTTGAAACAAATTCTCCATTCTAAAAAAAATGAAAGAAAAATATATAGAATTTTAACAAAGCACTCAAGAACACTAATGATTCAGGTATGACCAAGAGCTGAGCTAAGATTGTAAAAGCCAGGATCTAAGAAATAGATTGGTAAAATATAATTTAAGAGTTGCATATTCTGCTGCTAATATACAACTATTATTTTGGGCTAAGCATAAAAACAAATTAACAAAATAAAGCAATAAATAACAGAATCAAATACAAATTAAGAACAAAAGTAAAACATTTCTTTCTAGTGTTTCACATCCTTTCAAGAGTTCAATGCCTGGGAGATTTGTTCAACAAAACACTTAACCGGATGTCCTCTGCATTAGTTACACCTATGCCAATAAGTCTTCTTGACATACTCTTACATCACTTGTGGGTTGATTTAATTGTAGTTGTGTTTAGAATCACTAGAAATCCAACAGAATCATGTTTGGAAATAGAGTTAGAGTGCATTAATCTGAGCATATTAATCTTGTTAAATAGCATTGTTGTGGGAAATTTGTCCATTGATGGTTGTTGTTATAAGTTCAGAAACATATATTCAGAATTCAAACTTGTCTATAATGCAGAAAAGCATTAGGAATTAATCATTTGTAAAGACTGTTTAAGCAGCTGGAATAAATGTGACTTGTCAGAGAATTCGGATAATCTAGTCTAGACAAGGCCAGTGCCTACACACACTTTCCAATTCTAGGCAAGGAAATAGTTGTTGTCACTTAGAAATATTCCTTAGATACATATAGATGTTTTCATTTCAGATCCTCAGTAAGAATATCCTTTAATAATGTTAAAGACCCAATGAAAAAATTATGGGCTTCTCTGAATTTGAAGTCCAAACATTAATTTCCTACTCATTTAAACATTTTATTTTCTATCACTTAAAAAAAAAAAAGCAAAATGAAAAGAAATTCAGACTTGCATTAGGAAAAAAAAAATGAATAGTAAACAGAGATATCCCCTCATTAGGTTTTACATAAGCAGACAGTCTGAGCTAAAGAACGGACTATAAAAAAGTAACCATCAAAGTCAAATTATCTTTGGGCTTATTTATTTTTTTTCTCACCATTTTTTAAAAATGAAATCATTCCCCCTGACAGGGTCAAATGGAAGAGTCTCTGGGAGAGCTTTAAGATACCACATTTATTATCTTAGGCTGTCAGCCATATTCTTAGGGTCAATACTGCTGAAAAGGAGACCCACTGGTTAGCTTTGTGGAATACTCTCTGGAAAAAGTTCAGTTCTTTAGCTATACTTTATTTACAATAAGGTATCAGCTAAAATTAGGTATATCTGTGTATGCTTCTCTAAAGTTTTTATCTTTTTTAATGCCTGCCTTATGAGCCAATTGAAATACTATTATTCTTGGTAAAGACATAATGGATGGTTGATACTCAGCTGTAACTTTGACATTGGGTGAAGCTATCAGAGATTTTAACTTAGCTGGGTTTAACTGGATGAAAATATTACAGACTTTGGGGTCCTTATATAAACAGAGAGCAAACTCCACTCCTTTCTAGCACTGATGATGTTACCTAGTTTGGAAATGAAATGTATGCAAGAATTCAGAGAGCACCAAGATCACTCATTTCAACCCGGAGCTACAAATATTCTGTTCTATCTATATTACAGACTTGAATAATAGGAAGTTTGATAACCTCAAAAAAGAATGCCTCTCCCTGATGATACGGTGTTTAGATTCAGTAAGTTTATATTACCAAAATAAATATACAGAATTAATATAGGGATATTATTTTATTAAAATAGTTATTTTGACAATATTGGGAATATTTCTATGTTCTTACTGTTTAGATAAAAGAATCATATGTCTCATTTAAATGATTTTAAAATATTGTAACATACTATATGCTTTCATGTGGTATTTTTACTAGAGCTAATTTTGTGCAACTGATCCAATTATTTAAAATTGGAATTGTTGATTTTTCAAGTTATAGTCAATATAGAAGTTGATTTGGAACCCAGAGGAATAGGAAAGTAGGGTTTTAAAACAATACAAAATGAAGGAGAGTTTTCAATGGTTTTCACACTTAAAAAACACAGGTCTGCGACTAAAAAGCTGTTTGATTATTTTCATCTAATTTCCATGTATTTTGATGTGCTGAAAACAAATAAAATATTGAAAAAACTCCTAGACGTCATGATTTGCCACAACATGCAAAATTGTCTTCAAATTTATCATTTTAAAAAAAAAAATTGGTATTTTTTTATATTATGGGTTTTTAACTAAATTTAAAGTCCAAATTACTATTAATTAATTCACATAAGTGCATTTAAGATATAAAATGCCAAAAAAAATCCTTAAAGGGTTTGTCTGAGTTATGTAAAACAAATATAGCACTATAAATCAGATGGTGAGTAATACATACATAAGGTAAGAAAGTTTTAAGTCTGTGCTTCTAATGGTAGAAGAGGTTAATATTTCCTGAAGAATCCAGTGGGAGGGAGACACAGGGCAGATAGCAGCATCTCCGGTCAGTTCAGGGGGCATGGCCAGCACTGTGACATCTTGTGTACAGACACAGAGCTGCTCTCTCCTGCATGCCACACTTGTGCATGAATCATCATTAGGTTCTTGGTTCTAGGCTCTTCACTCTTTTTCATCGCAATTCATGTTAGCTCGTCATTCTTCAACCGTTATGTTATGGCTCTGCGAAAGTGTATTAATTCACCAGACAGTTTCTGTTTCATCTGTGGTAAATATACAGTATACTTTGCATACTTTGGACTAAAAATTGGAGATCAAGATAAAGTTTGGGTGCCTCATAAAGTGTGCAAACGGTGTGTTGAGGACCTCCGAAACTGGTTCAAGGGTAAGAAAAAATATTTCCGTTATGGGATTCATATGGTATGGTGAGAGCAAAAGAACCATAGTGATGACTGTTACTTTTGTTCATGCAATGTGAAAGGGTTTAATTCCAAATGGAAGCATTCCATTTCATATCCCAATCATCACTCAGTAATTCGTCCCATCCCCCAAGTTGATTGCAGGAGACCTAAAGCATCTTTTTTCCAATCATTTTTGAAACATGTACAGCTTGACTTTTTTGCACTTTACTAAATTCTGAAATTTACAACATAATTCGATGGTCTTGGCATGACCCTCCAAATTTAACATTATTGTACCTAAAGGTAAAGGTTCCCCTCTCACATATGGGCTAGTCGTTCCCGACTCTAGAGGGCAGTGCTCATCTCTGTTTCAAAGCCGAAGAGCCAGCGCTGTCTGAAGACGTCTCCGCTCATGTGGCCTGCATGACTGAACACCAAAGGTACAAGAAACACTGTTATCTTCCCACCAAGGTGGTCCCTATTTTTCTACTTGCATTTTTACATACTTTCGAACTGCTAGGTTGGCAGAAGCTGAGACAAGTAATGGGAGCTCACTCTCTTACGTGGATCACTAGAGATTCAAACCGCTGAACTGCCAACTTTTCTGATCGACAAGCTCAGCGTCTTAGCCACTAAGCCATCCTTTGTACCTACTTAGATATTAATTTGCTTGAAGTGGTAAGTTATATAAAATTGAAGTATTTACTTGAGAATTCCAATCATGAGGGCTACTTTAGAAAAAACAGTGTTACCCTTCACCTTCTGCTTATTACCTGTCCCAATTGCCATAATGAAAATCTTACACTAGAAGATGGAAGTTGTGGGTGCCCCAATTTTTTTTAATATTTTTTTGTAAATATACTTTTTTATTTTCCATTTTCATAACATATAATCACATGTATACTATTACATATCCAATATCCTATTGTATTAAGTAGTAATTATATTAGTTCCTCTTGTCATCAATGCCCAGAAAGATAAAAATCCATTATTAGCTCTTCTGCTCTCCATACACATCTTTCTTCTACCTCTCTCCTATCTCATTTCTTCCCTCCATCATCCTTTTCTACTCTACTTCCCCTTTCTTTCTTTCTCCTTCTCCTCTCTCTTCATTCCACTCCTCCTTATCCTCCTCATCTTCCTCCCTTACCCTCTCTGCTATCCCTCTCTTCCTACCTTTCTTCTCTTCTCTGTTCCCCACTCTTCCTCTCATTCACTTGGCGTATTTCAACTTCTGAGCAAACTCCATTCTATGTTGATGGTATTTATGCTGGTTCCACCACAAAACCACGCTCGACTAAACCGTGCCCGACTAAACCGCGTCGCTGACGTCATCAACAGGGCGACAACAGTGCGGAGACAGAAGCATGCTGTAAACCCTAAACCTAAAATTAACCCCTAAACCTAAACCTAACCCCCCTAAACCTAATCCTAAACCTAACCCTAAACCTAACCCTTAACCTAACCCTAAACCTAACCCTAAACCTAACCCTAAACCTAACCCTTAACCTAACCCTAAACCTAATCCTAACCCTTAACCTAACCCTAACCCTAACCCTTAACCTAACCCTAAACCTAACCCTAACCCTTAACCTAACCCTAAACCTAACCCTTACCTTAAGTTGAATCGGCTTGCTTTCAAAGCGCAATTTAAAGCGCCCTTCTTTCTCCGCACTGGCTGTTGTCGCCCTGTTGATGACGTCAGCGATGCGGTTTAATCAGGCGCGGCTTAGTCGAGCGCGGTTTTGACGGGTCACGATTCATGCTTCCATATCAATATACTTAACATATCTTAGTTTTAAAGAAAAAAATAAGAGAAGATAGTATACATGTGCAATCATATTACTTTAAAATCTAACACCCCTCCTCAAGCCTAATACACATCCCTCCCAATTTTTGCCCCAGTTTTTGATGTCATGCCTAGCAAATGTGGATGGCAAAACTCCAGAAGTCCAGAAGATGGCAACGGAAACATGTAGAAAAGAGTACCTTTGTCTCTAGAGGCAACTCTGATTTTACATCCCTAATCTTATAGCCATATCACTATTAAACAGGAGAGAGAGAGAGAGGAGTAGGTTGCATAGTTTAAAATTCCCCACAGATTCCCTTATTTCCTTGACATCTTAGCAGAACATTTTCAGGAGCTGTTTCCTGTTGTAAGAACTTGATTCACTGCTTTGTGTCATTGCACTAACTCCCCTGCTTTTTAACAGGATATTTTTAGTTTCTGAACTGAAGCCTGCATCCCTGAATGATACTTTATTAAGAGACTATGCTAATACGAACCAAATGATAAACGCTAATTAGTCAAGGAAGTGCAAGTAAACGTGACTTTCCTTTCTCCTAGCTAGCTTAAACTTCTGTTAAAAGCATGCACAACAGTCTAATTAGATGCACATGTCTTCAGATTCTGAACCAAACTTGCCATTTGGCAATGCTTGAGTGACATTTTCACATTTTTCAGATTGTTAACTGTGCTTGACTCCAGACAGGGCAAAAAAAAAAAAAAAAATCAAAATCTGAGTATTACAAAACTGGTCATTCTAAGTTAGCCCACCACAGTATTTCTGGTAGTGTAGAAACATCTTACACTGAGTTGAATACTCAGTACTCAGTACACCACTGCCATTTCAGTGTTGAAATCAACTGTGTGAATTGTACATAATGTCTTTTCTTAGACCGAATGTTTAGAAACAGATGATACTAAAGGCACACATAACTTGGGAGGCCTAAGATAACCATCCTGCCCCACTCTCCCCCCCCCTCACTACTAAAAGAAAAACAAAAATAGTTAATCACACTTGATTAAAGTATAGGCACAATTCATTCTTGTTTTTCCATGCAACATGGTTAAAAGCAGCTCCAAGAAAGTGCTTTTGATTGGAGAAATGCCACGCACGTCTGCTCACTATTCCCATGGTATTGCTTTGGCGTCTGGAAGTAAGAAAAACAGTGTGATGTAGTGATTATGTTGTTGGATTAAAGTAGGGAGAACCTCAGCCACAGAAGCTCACTGGGTGAATTTGGGCCAATCACTTCCTCTCAGCTTTCTACCTCACAGGTCACCTCACGTCTTGATTACTGCAATGTGCTCTACATGGGGCTGCCCTTGAAGAGTTTTTGGAGACTACAATTGGTCCAGAATGCAGCTGCGCGAGCGACATCGGGTGTACCTCGGTGCACCCATGTTACACCTATCCTCCGCGAGCTGCACTGGCTTCCTATTGGTCTCCGGACGCACTACAAGGTGCTGGTTAGTACCTTTAAAGCCCTACATGGCCTTGAACCTGGATATCTGCGAGACCGCCTCCTGCTGCATATCTCCCAACGGCCGATAAGAACTCAGAGGCTGGGTCCCCTCCAGGTGCCGTTGACCAGTCAATGCCGGCTGGTGGCCCCTCGGGGGAGAGCCTTTTCTGTAGCTGCTCTGGCCCTGTGGAACGATCTATCCGCAGAGATCCAGACCCTTCCCACTCTTGCGGCCTTCCAAAAAGCCACCAAAACCTGGCTGTTCTGGCAGGCCTGGGGCTGTTGATCCATGAATGAGGTCCAGCCCCCAGCTAAGTCGAATGTATGGTATGTTCCTTTTAAACTGCTCTTGTTTTTTCCCCTATTTGTTATTTTATTTTATCTTGTATTTGTAAGCCGCCCGGAGTCCTATAGGATAAGCTTATTAAATTATGAATTATTACAGGGTTACTGTTAGGGGGAAATGTTATGGACTCGAACTCCTCAGAGCCAGAGACTAACCCCAAGGCAGGGGCATCAAACTTGCATCATCATGGCATCATCATGTGATCAACTGTGACTTTTCCCCCTTCGCTAAACCGGGCATGGACATGGCCAGCACGTGACCATCCAGCCTGTGGGCTGCAAGTTTGACAGTCCTGCCCTAAGAGCTGATCTGTTTAGTTGCAGGTTCAGGAGTTCGCAGACAACCCACAATAAAGGGTTGATTTGGCAGAAAATCAATGGAAAGGAATCAGATGGTGGTGAGGCCCAATCCTGACAGAATAGCAATAGCAATAGCAGTTAGACTTATATACCGCTTCATAGGGCTTTCAGCCCTCTCTAAGTGGTTTACAGAGTCAGCATATCGCCCCCAACAACAATCCGGGTCCTCATTTTACCCACCTCGGAAAAATGGAAGGCTGAGTCAACCTTCAGCCGGTGAGATTTGAACAGCCGAACTGCAGATAACAGTCAGCTGAAGGGGCTGCAGTACAGCACTCTAACCACTGCACCACTTCGGCTCAACATCCAATCTAGATGTGATGTTAGCTTTAGAGGATTAAGCAGATATGCTTGCTCTGCTCTTCAAGAAGTTAAAGCAAGCAACAATGGTAAATGAACTCAACCTTCATTTGGTCTATATAGGAACTAGCACTGCAACTTGCCAGTTTCACATCTGCATTCCTGCATGTTGCTTCCAGCTCTGCTTACTTATTCGTGGCTCTTTAACTCACACCAGCTGACCAAACCTTTTGACCTTTGCCACTTGGACAATTGTAATCTATGTTTGTCTCTCTGAACTTGCGCTGTGTGACTTTGGATTGAACTCTTATGCAAGGCCTTCACTCTTCTTTACATTTAACAGGACACGCGTGCACTTGGACACCAGGTCTCTGCCTGCAGTTGTGTTAGATTCACTAGTAAAGCCTTTGTAAATCAAAGTGACACGTGTGCTTAATTTGAAATAGGACAGAAGAGATAAGTTTTGCTCATTTTTTTAATGAAAGAAAATACTAAAAGCAATAATTGAGAAATGGAAACGGATCACAGATCTTTTGCATTGTATTTGTTTTAGTTCTTCTGTCAGTTCTGGAATTCACCCCTGTGAAACATGGTGTGAGATGATGGTATACATGGAAAAATGGGTAGCCCACTTCAAAGATATAATGTTATGTTACAGGTCATAGAATTTTTTGAAAGCTGCATCTGAGGAGAATTGGAGGTTATATCTGAGAGACCGCCTCCTGCCACATACCTCCCAACGGCCGATAAGATCTCACAGGCTGGGCCTTCTCTGGGTGCCGTCGACCGGACAATGCCGACTGAATTGAATTGAATTGAATTGAATTTATTGCACTTATATGCCGCCCTTTTCCCCGAAGGGGACTCAGGGCGGCTCACAATCCAAGTCAGGGAAGGGGATACAGATAAGGGATAAAAGGACTAACAAAACAATACACAATTTAAAAGCACACAACAACCATACCATTCGAGGAGGGGGGCAAAAGCTCTTTAGCCCGAGGCCTGTCGGAACAGCCAGGTTTTTAAGGGCTTTGTGGAAGGCCTGGAGGGTGGTGAGGGTTCGAATCTCCATGGGGAGCTCGTTCCAGAGGGTCGGAGCAGCCACAGAGAAGGCTCTCCTCTGGGTAGTCGCCAGCCGGCATTAGCTGGCGGATGGAATTCGGAGGAGGCCTAATCTGTGGGATCTAATCGGTCTATTGGAGGTAATTGGCAGCAGGCGGTCTCTCAAGACTGGCGACCCCTCGGGGGAGGGCCTTCTCTGTAGCTGCTCCGGCCTTGTGGAACGACCTACCCGTAGAGATCTGGACCCTTCCCACTCTCTCGGCCTTCTAAAAAGCCACTAAGACCTGGCTATTCCGGCAGGCCTGGGGCTGTTGACTTCACGAACGAGGTCCAGCCCCACCAAGATTGAGTATATGGTGTGCTGTTTTAAACCTGTTGTCTTTCCCCTATTTTTTAACTTTTTTATCTTTTAATCTTGTTCTTGTAAGCCACCCGGAGTCCTACGGGATTGGGCAGCATATAAATTTATTAAATTACAATTACAATTACAATCTCAAGTTGTTACATACTTGAGAAAATAAGACCTTTTTTTATAGATTAATTTTTCTTCCCATTTTTCGTCCCCAATATTCCTTTCAGTTTAGCGACATTTGTTACACACTTCTTAGGTGCTTGGTTTTATATGTCAATCACATTTTAATAAAGTCTGAGAAACTTAGTGTGATTGTGTTCAAGGACTGGAGTGTTTATCAAAAGGATTCCTACGAAATTAGCTGCTCTATCTAGCAGCTGGGCAAGCACTTGTGAGCCCATATGGCTTCAAAGGGTGAGATAAGCTCTGAATGTCACATGTACGAGAGCCTCTCTTCGTGAGAGGCAGAAATTCAGAATGAAGCTAAGGCACTCCTGCCTTCCCGCAGCCACCTCTATCACTTTTGGAATGAATGGACGACTATGGGAGTGTTGAGGATTGTGTACGGGAGTGGGGGAAGCCCTTGTGAATTTGCTGCCCTGAGAACTCAAGTAAGTTGATGGGCTCCAGATAGTATACACGTTGATCTGAAAGGAGTGGAAGAATAGGTTGTATTTGTTCATTTGTTTTTGTTTTTTACCAAACAAAATATTTTACTGGCGCTGCCCTTGAAGGGTTTGACTTCCTGGAGTTGTCTTTCTGGGTCTCTCTCCCTCTCTCTCTCTCCCTCCCTCCCTCCCTCCCTCTCTCTCTCTCTCTCTCTCTCTCTCACACACACACACACTACCCCTTCTCTCTCTCACACACACTACTCCCTTCTCTCTCTCTCACACACACACACTACTCCCTTCTCTCTCTCACACACACACTGTCCCCTTCTCTCTCTCTCCCTCTCTCTCTCTCACACACACACTACCCCCTTCTCTCTCTCTCTCTCCCTCTCTCTCTCTCACACACACACTACCCCCTTCTCTCTGTCTCTCCCTCTCTCTCTCTCACACACACACACACTACTCCTTTCTCTCTCACACACAAACACACTATCCCTTCTCTCTCTCATATACACACACACACTACCCCCTCTCTCTCTCTCACACACACACTACTCCCTTCTCTCTCTCATACACACACACTACCCCTTCTCTCTCTCTCTCTCTCTCTCACACACACACACACACACACACAACCCCTTCTCTCTCTCACAACACACTACTCCCTTCTCTCTCTCTCACACACACACACACTACCCCTTATCTCTCTCTTTCACACACACACACAAACACACACATACACACTACTCCCTTCTCTCTCTCATACACACACACTACCCCTTCTCTCTCTCTCTCTCTCTCTCACACACACACACACACACAACCCCTTCTCTCTCTCACAACACACTACTCCCTTCTCTCTCTCTCACACACACACACACTACCCCTTATCTCTCTCTTTCACACACACACACAAACACACACATACACACTACTCCCTTCTCTCTCTCTCTCACACACACACACTACCCCTTATCTCTCTCTCACACACACACACACACAAATACACACATACACACTACTCCCTTCTCTCTCTCACACACAAACATTACCCCTTCTCTCTCTCTCTCTCTCTCTCTCTACCTCTCTCTCTCTCTCTCTCTCACACACACACACACACACACAAACCACTTTTTATATTGCTACATTTTTTGTTATTTTATAAGCCAAAGGGATTTTCCCTCTCAGGAGAGTGGCTTTGCAAGTACAGTTTTGCCAAAGTAATATCCAAGGAATGTTATGTGTTCAGAACTGATTGCAACAGTCGGGAACAGCAAGCCTCTTTCACGAAAAAGGAGTTTTGTTAAAGCGCTGCAGAGTGGAGAGTTAAAATTAAATTGACCTGCAGCCAGCTTTGCCCGGGGGGGGGGGGGCCCTCTTTATTTATTTTTATTTTTATCTAAAAAAAAAAACTGGAGTAGAGAGTGCGCATACGGCCTACGCTGTAAATCTAAAGCTAGTCAGGGTCTCTACTTCAACTAAAGCTCTCTTTGTGCTTGCGTGCTGCCTAGCGCCCTCAAGGATAAGCGTGGTGGGGAGCTGGCTTCCCCTACTGACACATGGAATGTGTAACGTTTTCAACTTGTTTGGGCGGGAAATAGCCCGGGGTGTATCGCTTTGCTCTGGGGGCTCAAAGCAAAGGAATGACAGTCTGAGCTGTGTTACTGAGCTCCAGCTAACTAAGCTGGATATTTGCATTTTCTGTCGCTTCATCTGCTCTTCTGCTGCATGTTTAACTATCTCCACTTTTCGGTCCTTGATGAAATCAATTTTTATTAATGAGGTACAAAAGATAATGCAGGTAGTCCTTAACCTATGGCCACAATTGAGCCCAACATTTATGTTGGTAAGTGAGAAATTTGTTAAGTGAGTTTTGGCCCATTTTACAACTTTTCTTACCACGTTTGGTAAGTGAATCGTTTGCCGTTGTTAAGTTAGTAGCACAGTTATTAAGTGAATCTGGCTTCCCCATTGAATTTCCTTGTCAGAAGGTTGCAAAAGGGGATAGCAATAGCAATAGCAGTTAAGACTTACATACTGCTTCATAGGGCTTTCAGCCCTCTCTAAGTGGTTTACAGAGTCAGCATATTGCCCCCAACAACAATCCGGGTCCTCATTTTACCCACCTCGGAAGGATGGAAGGCTGAGTCAACCCTGAGCCAGTGAGATTTGAACAGCCGAACTGCCGAACTAGCAGTCAGCTGAAGTAGCCTGCAGTGCTGCATTTAACCACTTTGGGGATACTGCAGCCATCATAAATTTGAGTCAGTTGTCAAGAATCTGAATATAAACCATGTGACCATGGGAATGCTGCAACGGCCATAAGTGTGAAAAATGGTCATGAGTCAATTTTTTTCGGTGCCTTTGTAATTTCGGTCATTAAATGAACTGTTGTAAGTTGAGGACTCTCTGTACCTGCTTGGGAAGGGACAACAAAACCTACCTTCTGATAAGGCTGAAGACAATTTTCAAATGCTAATAGCAATAGCAATAGCAGTTAGACCAATGTTTCTCAACCTTGGCAACTTGAAGATGTCTGGATTTCAACTCCCAGAATTTCCCAGCCAGCGAATGCTGGCTGGGGAATTCTGGGAGTTGAAGTCCAGACATCTTCAAGTTGCCAAGGTTGAGAAACACTGAGTTAGACTTATATACCGCTTCATAGAGCTTTCAGCCCTCTCTAAGCGGTTTACAGAGTCACCATATTGCCCCCAACAATCCAGGTCCTCATTTGACCCACCTCGGAAGGATGGAAGGCTGAGTCAACCCTGAGCCGGTGAGATTTGAACAGCCGAACTGCAGATAGCAGTCAGCTGAAGTAGCCTGCAGTGCTGCACTCTAACCACTGCGCCACCTCGGCTCGGCTAATGGCATTTCTGTTACTGGCCTGGGAGAATGGGAACTTGGAAAATTCCTCCAGCATTTTTATAGTCTTTCAAAATCTTCCCATTCATGATTCCCAATATTTCCTTTCCTTCCCAAATCTGCATATCCGTCATAGCAATAGCAATAGCAGTTAGACTTATATACCGCTTCATAGGACCTTCAGCCCTCTCTAAGCGGTTTACAGAGTCAGCATATTGCCCCCAACAACAATCCGGGTCCTCATTTTACCCACATCGGAAGGATGGAAGGCTGAGTCAATCCTGAGCCGGTGAGATTTGAACAGCCGAACTGCAGAACTGCAGTCAGCTGAAGTAGCCTGCAGTGCTGCATTTAACCACTGCGCCACCTCAGGTATCATCCAGTGATACCTGTAGCACCTCAGCACCTTACAATTTCTATTCTACTATGACTCAGAAGTTTGCAGCGGATTTGTTTTTATTGGCTTACTCTAGATTGAACAAATGAGAAGTTGCCATAAGGCTGGTGTTTTCACAATGCAGGGTATCATGTGGAGGAGATGGAAAAGGTTATGAAAGTTCTGTTCATGTTCTTTTGAACGCAGTTGCTTGGTGTGTCATTAAGTAGACGGGAGGAAAAATAATCCTCCCTGCATTTGAACTCGCCTAGTCAAAAGTCAAACTGGAAACAGGAAATCAGTAGGATCTCGGGGATACAACTGACCCAGGTCAACTAAATACGTCCTCATACCTCTGGATTTTTTTCACCAAAAGTCAAATAGTTTATAGACTCTCGGCAGTTTGGCCAGTGTAGAATGAGTTTAGTCCAAATGATGTTCTTAGAACTTAAAGGCATGATTAATGGTGGTTAGTTGATAATGATTGTGTGAATATATATGATATGAAACTGTGACATGTTTTCAATCAATCATCTTTAGGAAGTAAGAGAACCAGTTTGGTTCTCCAAGGTACTAAACTACAAACTGGGAGTTTTAGTCCGCTCTTAGTCATGAAATCCAGCTGGGTGACTTTAGGCCAGTCAGTCTCTCTCAGCCAATCCTTCCTTATAAGATTGCTGTCATGGGAAAAAAGGGAAAAAGGAACATAATGTATATTGCCAGCGCTGTCCAAAGATGTCTTTGTGGTCATGTGGGCAGCATGACTAAACACCAAAGGCACACAGAATGCTGTTACTTGAGAGACCGCCTACTGCCAATTACCTCCACTAGACTGATACGATCGCATAGATTAGGCCTCCTCCGAATTCCATCATCTAGCCAGTGTAGACTGGCAACTACCCGGAGGAGAGCCTTCTCGGTGGCTGCTCCGACCCTCTGGAACGAACTCCCCGTGGAGATTCGGACCCTCACCACCCTCCAGTCCTTCCGCACCGCTCTAAAGATCTGGCTGTCCCGGCTGGCCTGGGGTTAAGATTCTAACCCCACTCGAATTGTGTGACTGTTGCGTTTTTTAATAATGATGTATTGTCTGTATGTTAGAAATTGTTTGTCCCTCCCCCCCTTTTTTGAACTGTGAGCCGCCCTGAGTCCCCCCAGGGAAAAGGGCGGCATACAAATAAAGGGAAATACAAATACAAATTACCTTCCCACCAATCCCACCTTCCTATTTTTCTACTTGCATTTTTTACATGCTTTCAAATTACTAGGTTGGCAGAAGCTGGGACAAGTAACGGGAGCTCACTCTGTTATGCAGCACTACGGATTCGAACCGCCAAACTGCCAACCTTTCTGATCGACAAGCTCAGCATCCTAGCCACTAAGCCATCGCGTCCCTTTTAAAACCATAATAAGATTAATTATTGATCTACAGCCTCACTTACACACAAATTATATAGAGAAGCCGTTCTTAACCTGGTGCCTTTTGAATGTATTGTATCTTCCACAGATGTCATCGAGAGCGGTGGTGGTGCAGTGGTTAGAATGCAGTACTGCAGGCTATTTCTGCTGACTGCCATCTGTCAGCAGTTCGGCAGTTCGATTCTGACTGGCTCAAGGTTGACTCAGCCTTCCTTCCTTCTGAGGTTAGTAAAAGGAGGACCCAGATTGTTGGGGGCAATATGCTGACTCTGTAAACTTCCTAGAGAGGACTGTGAAGGGGTATATAAGTTGAAGTGCTATTGCTATTGCTATCATCCACAACTAGTGTGCTCAGGAGATCCATCTTGTTGGTGATGTTTTGTTCTTCGAGCTTGCTGTTCAGCTTCTGAACATTTTATCACCAGGCTAGGTGACATTCTCAGCAGGATGTCAGTTGAAATATAGGTCTTTTTATCATTTCTAGATCCATCTTGCTCTACAACTAGGGAAGAATAAAAAAAACAATTACCTTGAAAGTATTAAACAAGGAGGACTCAACTTTTCTTCCATCACACATTTGCTGAGGATGAACAGCTCTGCGGGGGAAATCCTTATGGAACATGTCCCATGTTTTGTTGTGCATTTTGTATTTATCAGCATGTAAGCCATCATAGAAAAGTGGGATTAAAATTGCTGAATATATTTTGGTAGAAGCAGGGGGAAAGGAAACATTAGCAGTGGTGGGATCCTGCCAGTTTAACAACCGGTTTCAGTGATTGCGTGCTTTCCGTGAGAGCTTCATGCGCTGTCTGTGTGTGCATAGTTTTAAGAAAGCTTACCTTCTGTGTTACTGCTGAGGAGTAACACATCTGAGGTGCAGCAATCCACTCTGCCACATGAATCAGCTTGGAAGATATAGGTCAGTGTTCTGACCCCCCTCGTCCCACACCAACACACACTCGGCATTTAATTAACAGACAGACAGGTCCTTGTCAGCAAACCGGCACAGACAAGCTTGGGCAGCAATCCAGCACAGATAAGGCTTGGCAGCAATCCAGCCCGCCAAGCTCACAATAATGTTCTCCGACATTAGTTCCTGCGTTGACTTCTGCAAGAGGAGCATGTGCACAAGCAGTCCTTTTATAGTCTGGAGAGGAGCCTAATGACCACCAGCTGAGTGCAATTACCTCCTGTACTTGTGCAACTGTTCCTGACCCCTATTAGCTCTTCGGTGCCGGGCATCCAGGAACAACTCACTGCTGACCTCAGGCTCACACTCCCTTGTCTCCTCCCCACTGGTCCAAGGCTCAGGCGCCTCTTGGTGGCCAACCAGCCTCTCTGTGCCCTGCTCAGAGTCAGAATTCTGTCCAGGGTCCTCCACATCCTCCAGAGCCGACTCATAGGGCCCCTCGCTGTTGGAGTCTGGTGGCAGCTCCAACAGCTCCTGCTGGGCCACAACAGGTCAGAAAAGCACAGGGGCGGGCGGGGCCACCTGAACTTCAGAGCGAACCGGTCGCTCCTAGCTGATCATTGGAGCTACTTGTTGACCCAAACCAGTCCAAACTAGTAGAATCCCACCCCTGAACATTAGTAACAACTGACTGAGATATCTTCTATGGAGTGGACAGCGAATAGGTGTGCTTGCAATAGAACCTATAATTTCAAGTAAGTCTTGGTATGTATTTAGGAAGTTAAGAGTCAGAGGAAGGATAAGCTATCTGTCGCACTTTCCTCCCGAGTCACATACCCAGTTCATTTAGCAGACTAAGGTCAATCTGAGTTAGCCTCAGTACATGGCATGGTAATATAATTTGCATACTTAAAATATAAGTATGCCTTCCTCTCATCAATCTTTTGGAATGCAGCTGAGTGGTTTTCTGAAAGCATGTTAGCAATTATGTGACTGTTTCCTTCAATAGCGTAACATAGATTAATACAATAGCTCTCAGCGTGAACAGGAGAGGCTTTATTCAAGATTCAAGATTCAAGATTTAATTTATTTGTATGCCGCCCTTCTCCGGGAGGGACTCAGGGCGGCGAACAACTCGAAAGGGGAAAAGGGGATACAAACACAATACACGTAATTAAAATACACAAGAGTCATACAGCCATACAAGTCGAGAGGGGAGGGGAACTCATCAACCCCAGGCCTGCTGGCACAGCCAGGTTTTGACGGCTTTCTGGAAGGCCTGGAGGGAGGTGAGGGTCTGAATCTCCATGGGGAGTTCATTCCAAAGGGCCGGAGCTGCAACAGAGAAGGTCCTCCCCTGGGTGGTAGCCAGATGGCATTGGCTGGTAGACGGAACCCGGAGGAGGCCGACCCTGTGTGATCTAACGGGTCTGTGGGAGGTAATTGGCAGCAGGCGGTCTCTCAAGTACCAGGTCCAATACCAATATTAAGGTGTGTAACAACTTTCTTTGACCTGGTGTTCTCACTGTGACTTCAAATCCCAAGATGCTGGTTAGGAATTCCATGAGCCTCAATTCCAACACATCAGTAAAAGCATTTGACCATAAAGTCTGATATGTAGTAATTTATCTGCTTTTGGAAAACTATCAGCCCAAACAAAAGCAATCTATTTTTTCCCATTTGTAACCCTTTTTTTTATAGCCATAAAAAAGGAGATTTTTTTTTGGTTTTTTTGTACTCTGTATTCCCTTTTAGGAGATACCAAATTTCTCATGATTGCAATTTTCCTATGTAGTCTTTTTAATTTTCATGCATTTGAATGATTTCTTATGAGTTCATCCCCCGCCCCCTTGCTCTTTACCATGGGTATCATGAAGAGGTTGGAAAAGGTTCCACCACAAAACCATGGATGACAAAATCGCGCTCGACGAAAGCGTGTACGTGACGTCATCACAGCGCGACGAAAACATCACGCTGTGATCGATAAATGTAAAAATAAAGCGAAAACCTTACCCTAACCCCCCCAAACCTAACCCTAAACCTAACCCTAAACCTAACCCTTAACCTAACCCTAAATCTAACCCTAAACGTAACCCTTAACCTAACGCTAAACCTAACGCTAACCCTTAACCTAACGCTAAACGTAACCCTAACGCTCTAAACCTAACCCTAACCCTTAAACTAACCCTAACCCTAAACCTAAACCTAACCCTTACCTTTATGTGAATTGGCTTGCTTTAATTTTATTTTTATTTCAATTTTTAATTTTTTTCGTCGCGCTGTGATGACGTCAAATGCGCGCTTTCGTTGAGCGCGCTTTTGTGGACCGCGGTTTTGACGGGTCACGGTTGGAAAATACATGTTTTTGTTGGAAATCTAGTTGAACCTCCTTTTTCTACGTTAGGAAAAAAAAAGTTTCACTGAGGGATGGAATATTTTTGTAGGCTTATTTTACCATTGGGTATATATTATTTATCTTTGCTAAACTTGAATTCAAATAGCACATCCCACCCCTCCTTTTCCCCTTAATAAGCACATGTGTCCTAGTGTGAGATTCTTCCCTTTCTCCTTTCTTTGACACAAGTGTGCTTAACTACAATTGGGAGAAGCTTTGGAATGCTCAAACACTTTTCAAGGGGTTCTCTTATTGGGATGCTAAGATAAAAGTTGGCCTTTTCATTCATCCTTAAGTTCTGCCCACTTGAGCCCTCTTACTTCAACTCTACTCAGATGGCTGTTAGGGATATCACACTGACCCCAAGATGTGAAGATAGCTTAATAATACAATCTCCTGCTGGCAGGGGCTTACATGCATTGGAATTCTAGAGTGAGGAAGGAAATCTGCATTAGAATGCATTATTTGGAACAGGTTTGTGGGCTGAGGGAAATAAGAAATGTAATGGAAACTCAAAATGTCAGGCATCTAATCCAATGTGGAGTCTGCTTAATCTCTTCAAAAAAGGTCTTAGAATTTCCAGTGTCTTTATTGCCTGATTCTTTGTGATGGTTAGTAAAGATGGGACAATAGGATAAAGCCACAATATAATAGCTAAATCAAATTTCATTTGCCCCCACTAAAGCAACACACCATTTTTCTACTTTTGGGAACTAGATTAACAGATAAAGATGGATTTTATCCTAGAGTGACTGTAGCACTTTTTTAAAAGGATGGTTTTAGAGCGTACAAAAATAACAACAGTATATTTTAGATTCTACTTAGGGCTGCCAGATGAAAAAGAATAAAATACGTTTTATGCCTAGTAGATGAAATCCAAAAATGAATATTATGTTATAGAAAATTCACATTGTATCCCTATTACTTATGAAGCAAAACAACAACGAAAAATAAGAATGACTTACTGTAACAAGGCCTTTGAAGAGATAGATCTTTGGATCACTCCGTTTGTGAAATTGTGAAGTAAAGCCACGTACAATTTATTATTCTATGTTTAAAAATTATTTGAAAGAGAAATGAAATAATATGGGCAGGTTAAATAAGCTGCCTTCCAGAAATTGTTTTAAATATATTTTTTTAAACAAATAATATTTTTCTCTTTCATTTTTTTTTACTGCTTACACTTTCTCTGTTTTCTTTGCAATATTTTTTTATACGTTTCTGTACTTACAGTTATTTTTCATACAGGAGTGAACATTCTGAATTTGTAAAAAATCAATAAATAAAGTGAAAATGATGTTCATTAAGGATGATGAGAAAAAGGTAGACGTTTTGACTTTGTTACCATAAGCAGAGATTGTAATGAAACTCCATATGTAGGTTGTCCTCAACTTACAACCATTCATTTAGTGATTGTTTGAAGATACAATAGCACTGAAAAAAGTTATTTATGACAGTTTTTCACACTTATGACCATTGCAGCATCCCCATGATCAAAATTCAAATGACTGGCAATTGATGGTTTATTATATCTTCCTAAAATCATCCAATAACATTACATCTTCATAACATTTTCTAAATAAAAATTGATTATATTTAATAACAAAGCTTTTAAACCTCCTCTCATAATATCCATTTATGATGGTTGGTGTGTCCTGGGTGTGTGTGTGTGTGTCATGTGATCACGTTTTGTAACTTTCTGACAAGCAAAGTCAATGAGGAAATCAGATTCACTTAACAATTGTGTTACTAATTTAGGAATTGCAGTGATTCACTTAACAACCGTGGAGAGAAAGGTTGTAAAACGGGGCAAACATCATTAAAAAGTGTCTCGCTTAGCAGCATAAATCTTGGGCTCAATTGTGGCCATATGTCAAGGAATAACTGTACATATTAGCCAAACATTAAAATATTGTAAATAAATGCCAGTGTAAAAGTAAATATTGTCTCTTTTCTTTATCTGAAAAGTCGGTTCCACCACAAATGCGCGAACGACAAAAGGACGCCTGACTAAACCGCGGTGACAAAACCGCGCCGACAAAACCGCGCTGACAAATGAGCGCTGAAGCGCGCCGACAACAGCGCGCCGACAGAAGCGCGCTGTAACATAACCCTAAACCTAACCCTAAACCTAACCCTAACCCTAACCCTAACCCTAACCCTAACCCTAACCCTAACCCTAACCCTAACCCTAAACCTAACCCTAACCCTAACCCTAAACCTAAACCTAAACCTAAACCTAAACCTAACACTAAACCTAACACTAAACCTAAACCTAACCCTAAACCTAACCCTAAACTTTACCTTAACTTAAATCGCGCTTCTGTCGGCGCACTGTTGTCGGCGCGCTTTTGACATTGCGGTTTTAGCGCCGCGGTTTTGTTGGCACGCTTTTGACCTTCGCACTTTTGTCGGGTCACGGAAAAGTCACTATTGCCAGTTCCAGGTAAGCCACGTTCCAGCCATACAATTTTTGCACGCTTGTATGCCTTTTTATTTTGTTCATTTTTCCAAAACATACTAAAATCAACTGCTGGAACAAAAACATACCCTTGACATGCTCCATTTTCTTCATTTGCTTAGGATAAAGTTGTAACGTTTACAGATCAAGTAATTTTATGTCTTCCTTGATGCTGCAAAGATATCCAGGAAGAAGTAAAATTGGCTTGATCTATAAATATTAAAACTTTATCACAAGCAATTGAAGAAAATGGAGCATGTCAAAACTGTGACCCAAATGAATTATGTAAGCATATGTTTCATATTGGCAGGATTCAGTTAGCAATAGTATTCCCCCCCCCTTTTTTTTTTGCCTGCCCTTCTATTATTACTGGGGAATTAATTGTCTCAATCTTCTAATGATCTGATAATGGGAAAGGGTGAACAATTTGCACATAAATCTGAAGCAGCATAAAATTGTTTTCATTTTCAAAATAATATGGAATAGACAGTATGAGCTTCAAATTTAATATCTTCCAACACTCAAATCACATATAAAATTATTACAGAGTAACTCAGCTAAAATCCACATAATGCAATAACTTTGTACTGCATGGCTTTAAAATATTGAATTCCAAACAGAAAATTATTCTTATATAAGTTTAAAAGTGCCTCCTACTACACATGCAGTTTTCAACATAGAACTGAATGCTGGTATATCATGATTCCTTTCCCCATTTTGAAATGCTAATGATAAAAATGCTTCCTTCAAATTCAGATAGTGGTGCCTTGGTTCATTAGCACTGTTGGTTGGAGTTATTCTTTATGCTTTGTGAGATTCTTTCATCCTTTTCTCATGTATCATCTTTTAAGGTTTAATCACAGACCTGAAATAGCATTCTGGTGTTATCCAAAGCATGTAATGGATTAATGAACTCCTCCAAAATCAGTGGTGGGATTCAAATTTTTTTTTTACTGCCGGTTCTGTGGACGTGGCTTGGTGGGCATGGTGTGGCTTGGTAGGTGTGGCTTGGTGGGCGTGGCAGGGGAAGGATACTGTAAATCTCCATTCCCACCCCACTCCAGGGGAAGGTTACTGCAAAATTCCCATTCCCTCCCGATCATCTGGGACTTAGAAGTCAGAGAATAGATGGGGCGAAGAGAGGTGTGGGATGGTATTTACTGGTTCTCCAAACTACTCGAAATTTCCACTACTGGTTCTCCAGAACTGGTCAGAACCTGCTGAATACCACCTCTGTCCAGAATCTTGTACCACTCCTTCTATTCCATAGAAGTCCTTGGTCTGTTTTGTTTTGTAAGACTCATAAAAAAGTATTTAAGGTCAAATAATTGAACTGATTGCCTTATATGAATTTAAAATAGGAGTGCTTTGTCAAAACAAAGTAGATTATGTAAAAAAAAAAATTGATAGAAAGCTGTCCAGTAGATACCGGTATATGTGGGACAGGATGTATATCTGAGCAGATTTTAAAAATTGGATTTTATCTGAAGTAAAAGACGTTAGGGAAACCCAAGGTGTTCAGCCCTCAAGCTGCCATCCAGGGGCATAATGGCTAAGACGTTTGCCTAAGATGCAATACAGCACAGGTTCGAATCCCAGTAAGGGTATGGCTAGCTGATGAGAGCTAAACAGCTTGAAATAGATCTATACTAGTCTCCCTTTATTTATTTATCAGCACAAATAAAACACAAATATAACAAAGGCAACAGTAAAAATATTGGGTTTCTGTTGTGATGGACTCTTGTGACGAGCCGATTGACAGATGATGGAAGCAGTTAGCGTCCTCCCATAATTGGGGCTTACCAGGGGTTGTGACACTAAATATATACCTTCTTCGATGGCTTCAGCTGATAAGGAGGAGACCTGTGGCATAATGGTTAAGACGTTTGCCTAAGATGCAATACATCACAGGTTTGAATCCCAGTAAGGGTATGGCTAGCTGATGAAAGCTAAATAGCTTGAAATAGATCTATACTAGTCTCCCTTTTTTTATTTATCAGCACAAATAAAATACACACACACACACACACACATATATATATATGTATGTGTGTGTATATATATGTATGTATGTATGTATGTATGTATATATATAAGATTTTTACAACCCCCGGTATGCCCAAATATGGGAGGAAGATCACTACTTCCATTCTCTGTCCTTCGGCTCGTCACAAGAGACCATCCAGGCAGAAACCCAATATTTTTACTGTTGCCTTTTTGTTACATTTTGTTGTATTTGTGCTGATAAATAAATAAAGGGAGACTAGTATAGATCTATTTCAAGCTATTTAGCTCTCATCAGCTAGCCATACCCTTACTGGGATTTGAACCTGGGCTATATTACATACTAGGCGGACATCTTAGCCATTAGGCCACAGGCTCTTATCCGTTATCAGCGAAGCCAGGGTGAAAGGTATCTATTAGATTTTTACAACCCCCAGTATGCCCAAATATGGGAGGAAGATCACTACTTCCATTCTCTGTCCTTCGGCTCGTCACAAGAGACCATCCAGGCAGAAACCCAATATTTTTACTGTTGCCTTTTTGTTACATTTTGTTGTATTTGTGCTGATAAATAAATAAATAAAGGGAGACTAGTATAGATCTATTTCAAGCTAATGGCTAAGATGTCCGCCTAGTATGTAATATAGCCCAGGTTCAAATCCCAGTAAGGGTATGGCTAGCTGATGAGAGCTAAATAGCTTGAAATAGATCTATACTAGTTTCTATACTTACTGAAGATATATATATCTGAGGTTTTCATGGGTGTTAGTATGTAGGTCTTTGGTTATTTGGGTTTTGTCCCACGTAAAATTAGAAGTGTCTTGGCGACGTTTCGACAAAGTCTCATTCGTCATCTTCAGGCTTCGTGCTTCCAGGAGCAATGTGACTATCCTTACATGAAACACAAACCCCCAACCAATCAGAACACACCTCCACCCAATCAGAACACAGCCAAGCTCCAACCCAATCAGCTCAATCCCCCCCACTGGCAGTTAAAAGGAAGAAACAGCCGAGATCTCACATTGCTCCTGGAAGCACAAAGCCTGAAGATGACGAATGAGACTTCGTCGAAATGTTGCCAAGACACTTCTAATTTTACGCGGGACAAAACCCAAATAACCAAAGAGACAGACAGACACACACACACACACACACACACACACACACACATATGGGTGATGGTGGTAACTTGGTTAGAACTGACTTGGATTTGATTACCTTTGTATCATTGTCATTTAGTGCTGGTTATCACATAGTTTGTTAGATCGAGATAAAAGCTTTTCACCAAACAAACTGAATCTCAAAAGAGAATTAACTTTATAGTTCTGATTTAATAACTTCTCATGGAGTTATATAAGTTTGAAGGCAGAAGGTTCCAGTTATTCAAAATATATTGCAGCAGTGTTCAATATTTTCAAACTTTGCTTGAGAAGGTTGCAGGAAAAATCTACATTTGTTAAATTAGTTTCTCTTTTTGCACCAAAGCCAAAAGTTTTATTAAGGCTGACTGGAAAAAAAAATAACTGAGTGCCAGGTGGTTTTTGATGTGAGTGATCTCAGACTCCTCTTGATTTGTTTAGGCTTTGATAAAGAAGTGGCCTTTTTGAGAAATTGGGCTGAATCAAGGGCTCTTCAGAATTTTTCTTCAAATATTCTTCAGAAACACTAAGACTGCCAAATATTATCAAGCTCTGATAAAGGGGACTCCTAAAATGCTTTGATTCAAACAGACTTTGAAATACAATTGATCTGAAGTTGTTTCTCACCACTTAATTTGTTTTATTTCTCAATTTTTATCTGGGATGTGTTTTATTAATAACTCTTCTGGTTTTGCAGTTATTGACTTAAAGGATAGGTTTCCGTTAACTTGGGTGAAGCATACTTGTGTGCACAAATAAAGCTCATTTTAAGTAGTATGAATGAAACTAATTTTAAATAGTACGACTGAACTGTAAATCCAGTAGCCAGTAAGAATTGGACCAGAGCCAAAATTATGTTTCTAAGGATCTTTTTCCTGAAATAGAAGCCCAAGACAAAAATCTTTTAAACAGAATAGCATCACAATTTGGCTCTGGACCAATTCTTACTGGCTACTGGATTTACAGTTTCAGTCATATATAATAATCTTCTTGTATTGTTGGTCCTTATTGGTAAGGGGTAAGTATGAAGCTGTAATACGAGAAATAGCAAACAGTCTTTAAGATTAGTAACCATTGCTAATCCAATTTTTTATGAATATGTCTAGTTCCTTTTTTAAAAAAATAATCCGAACTGGTAGCCAACAAAATATGTTACAATTTAACTTCTTTAGTTGACCCAGTTCTGAAACTCTCTGCACTTAGTGTTAAGGATGGAACATTGCAGAGGTGGGTTCCTACCAGTTCACAAGTGTTTCAATCATCCCATTTCAAATACACATTTAGAAAAGCTAAATGTCATGAATAGATATATGCATTTTCAGTATACTACTATTGTGGTCCTTAGCATACAAATTATTTGGAATGCTAAATTAATTAGTTTCTTGCATGAACTTTCAGTTCTGGCTTAACAATCTGCCTGATGGCTTTTGAAGAATAAGAAAGTTTCTTCTTTTTTTTTTTTTTGGTAAAAAGGTTTTTATTTTCCATTTTTTCATTTTCATACACTCACATATATACTGTGCATAGCCGGAGCCATACAACATTAAACAATAATCGCAGCAATTCCTCTTGTCAACAATACCCCCCAAAATAGAAACTCAATATACCTCTTCCACTCTCCGTACACCTCTTTCTTCCACCCCCTCCAACTTTCTATCTTCCCTCCATCATCTCCCTCTACCCTACTTCCCCTCTCCCTCTTCCACTCCTTTCTCCCGATCTACTCGCTCCCTTCCTTCTCACCCTCCCTCCCATCCTCTCTCCCGCCCTCTCTATGCATCTTTCTTCTTGATAAGATTCTATATTGCTATTTTGTCTCTCTCATGTTGGTTGCTCTTCTAGATTGTTGAAGGGTTCAAGGAAGTCGATCTAAAGCAGTGGAAAGACAGGGCCATATCCAATAGTGAAACTGCAAATGGTAAGCGACTATGCACGCATCTATCCAAACCTTGGAAAGATCATTGTGACAGATATTGGCTGGTGCTTACGCAAAAGCAGCTGCTATGTCAGTGACATACCGAAGGTTTCTGAGATCTTTTGAAGACTGGCTGGTCCTTCAAAAGGCAATAAAGAACCAAGAAAACTTCAGTACTTGAGAGACCGCCTGCTGCCAATTACCTCCAACAGACCTATTAGATCCCACAGATTAGGCCTCCTCCGAATTCCATCTACTGGCCAATACCGATTGGTTACCACCCGGAGGAGGGCTTTTTCTGTGGCTGCTCTGGCCCTCTGGAACGAGCTCCCCATGGAGATTCGGACCCTCACCACCCTTCAGGCTTTCCGCAAAGCCCTTAAAACCTGGTTGTTCCGACAGGCCTGGGGCTGATGAGTTCCCCGCCCCTGCTCGAATTGTGTGGTTGTTGAGTGTTTTTAAATTGTTGTAGTTGTTTGTCCGTTGTCTTTTACCTCCTGTTTGTATTCCCACCCCCCTTACTTGGTTTGTGAGCTGCCCTGAGTCCCTCTGGGAATAGGGCGGCATAGAAATGCAATAAATCAAATCAAATCAAATCAGTAAATTTAGTGAAATTTGTGCTTTTAAGAAAGTTATTCATAGAACATTCTTGATACATGGGTATCAAATCTGATCTTAGTGTTCTCCTACTTGGCTTCTATTATTTCATATTTTGGCAAAAGAGGCTCAAATAGTCAGAAAAGTAATATTAATCATAATGTACAGATGCTTCAGATCTTAATACACCAAAAATCCAAGTTTCCTACTGAAGCATTTTACATGTGGAAAAATGCCACTTTTTAGTGATGCCATCAACCAAATTATCAACAGCATATAGTAGAACACTTTAACACTTTGTCTGCCAATTTAATGTTGGAGAAATACTTAAGAGGGACAGGAAGATTTTATTCTGATATTTTCTCCATGATTATTCAGGAAGGACTTTATTTGAGATATACAGGTATCTGCTATGATGATGTTACATGAGAAATCTGGCATGTTGACATCACCATACATGTTCTGCAATTTCATAGTTCTCTACTGTGTTGCACATTACTACATAAGCATAAGGGATAGAATATGCATTGTGACAACATAATGTCTCTTTTTTTTCATTTGTACTTTTTCTGCCTGCTCTTTATCTGGATGCCCATGTTAAGTTACAATGTGAGCCAAAGTGAACCATTCAAGTATTGACACTGCTAACATCAGTGAAAGTGTGCAGATCATTTACATAATCACAGTTTCCTAAAGTAGCCACAATTGGCTTTGTATAATTGCATTAAGCCAAAGCAGACACATTACATTACAGCTTGTTGTGATACACAAATGTACTCATTAAATTAAGATAAGGGGGAAAAGAAAGAACATGAGTTTGAAAGAAATGTGTCTTAGATTCCTGTGCAAAGGATATTGAGGGAGTGAAATGGGAGAAAGAAAAATGTAAGATCCCGTAATTCTTATGCAGCTTTGCTCAATGCAGCAGTAAATATAAGAAATATCCATGACAAATTTTGGTCTGCGAAACTCTGATTTGTAAGATGGTTTACAGTTCCCTTTCAGCAAAAAGTGTGCCATTTTCAAATCTTCCAGTATATCTAATTTATAAAATTCTTGGTGCATTTCAAGCACGTAATAAACCTTTTGCATGATTCAGATTGTTTTCTGCTGTCAATTGTGGTTTGTGTAAGTGTGTGTGTGTGTGTGTGTGTGTGTGCATTGTTCATGTGTTGGAACTGATTCTATCTCCCCCCCCAACCCTATTTAATCTATTTATCCAAATGCTCTTGCAAAAAATTAGATCTAATGAGGTTTATGTACAGATTCTTTTGATGTTTTGTTTATCTGTGGCTCACATGAAGGCCTGGACGACTAAATGGTATGTTGTTGCCATTCTCTTCATCTTTACTAACTATAAAATCAGTGTGGTGAGCATGAAGCTTGGCAAGAGTCTTAATAACTGGTTCGTGTGTTCCATGAACTGTTAGGCTGATACCTCAAATTTTCAAAAAACAAACAAATTAAAAACTCCTGGCCTTTCCAGAGCTTTATACTGCTTCCCTGAGCCCTGGGCTGAACCAGGAGAAGAACCTTGCAACAGAACCTGAAGAAGTTTCTTTTGAACCTCAGTGTGAAGTGAGCTATGCAGGTTATTCCTCCTGCTCTCTGAAGTCTTCAGCTCAGGAATACATAACAACTGCCAAAGTCAGCTTTGACTCCTCCTGCGATCTACTTAGCCCAACAAAAGAAAAATAAATTGAAGGTTCTTCAGAGCGATTTAGCCAGCTTGCTGGGCACAGCAAGGAAGCCTCTGTGAAACTAGACGTTGTATTTGCACTTATCGGTGTATCTTTTAAAAAGCTGTGAAAAGAATGTTATGATACTGCTGGCTGATCTCAAGGGATAATTAATTGCTGCTATTTGAACAGCTGCTAAGTATGCGAACTTTTCTTTTTTTACAGGCTTCACCAAACTAAGATCATTTCCTGGCATCTTTGTACATCTATTCAAGCTTCTCCAGATTGTTTATCCCTGTATAAAGCAGATGCCCATATTTAAACAATTTGTTGATTCTGGAGCAAGAATGAGATTAATTCCTTCATTATAAAAGACAACGCTGTCCACCATCGGAGCTAACTTACTATCACTATTCTGATAGAAGTGGGGTAGCTTTTGCAAGAGATGCCAATTCAGTTTCCACCCTTTGAAGCTAAAGTTTCTGATAAGCACCATGTGGGATGCATCAGGCTCACAGTGTGAACTTGCCTTGTTAAATGTTTTAGGTTTTTGGTCCAAGATCTGAAGCAGCTGACAACTCCATTAGTGCTTATTTCAGTTGATGGTATCTTTTCATCTCTATCATTCAGGAAAACACATGTCTGTCCATCTTAAAATTCTTTAAGCTCCTTAAGGCAGCCACTTCATACGGGCAGTATCCCGTATGGTCTATTCATTTTAGATGAGAGTATTGTCCCATTTAATTAATTCATGCAATTTCCAATATGAACATACTGTAGCAATGCCTTAATTTGAGCTAGGTTATTTTTTTTAAAGAACAATTTAAAGTATTGTTGCTCCAAAGCACAATAACCAATGGATGAAAATAAAACAGATTTGAATGAACATACCATGAAGAAAGAAATTGGAGAAAAATTGCCATTGCCACTTTCCTTTTATGAAAGGGAGTGTGTGTGTGTGTGTGCATGCATGCATGTATGCATGTATATTTGAAGAAACAATTCAATATTGGTTTCTAGTGTTCTTAAGATTAAATCTTTCAGGACAAAAGATTCTGACATCAATAGTTTAGAATGGTTTATATATTTATTTTCATGCATACAAAATGGATGGTAATTGAATTTAGTTGAATCAAATAAGCAATCAATTACCTGATTATGCATCTCTTTATTTAAAATCCTTGGAGGACCATTTATTTGGAATTTTATCTCAATCCCCTTAAAAAAAAACTTATTTTGCTTATACAGATAGTTCTCATTTACCAACCACAATTGGGACTGGCAACTCCAATACTAAATGATGTGGCAATTAAATAAAATGTCACATGACTGTGCCCAACCGATGGTATCAGTTTGCCAGTTCTAACTGCAGCTGTTGCGCAGATAATCATGGATCGTTAAATACAATATCATGTCACAGGGACTTATAACTTCCTGCAAGCTTCCCCATTGACTCTGTTTATCAGAAGCCCACTATGAAGGTCACAAATGGCGATCACGTGACTGTGGGATGCTGCCACCATTGTAAATGTGTGCTACTTGCCAAGCATCTAAATCACATGATTGTGGGTACACTGTGACAGCCACAACTTCATTATCTGGTCCAGAGGTGGGTTCCTACCAGTTCGCACCTATTCAGTAGAACCGGTTCATCAAATCTACCGAACCGGTTAGAAGAGGTTCCACCAGTGGACCCGGAAAGCAGGCCACACCTACAGAAGAGGTTCCAAAAATTTTTGAAACCCACCACTGGTCCTTGGATATGATTATTCTACACTATCATGCTCCTATTTATAAAACTCAGTGCCTCTGTGAAAGGTAAGGATGACTACTGCGTTTGTGGCGCAATCAGAACATTGCGTGTGTTGAAGTTGCTTTAATGCAAACCAAAGATGCCTTATAAAAAACAAGTTTCCATCGTATTCTTATGCATGCCAGTGCTGTGTGTGAGGTAATTTAAGGTGGTTCTGACAAGTGTCATCGGCATCTTCATATCCGGTCACATGGGCAGCAAGCCACTCCCACAAAGGAGGCCACACCCACAGAGAAGGTTCGAACAATTTTTGAAACCCACCACTGAACTGGTCATAACTTTCAGTGTAATCATAACTTTGTCACTGAAGGAGTGATTGTTAAGCAATGATTACCTGGAAATGGCTGGCCTTCTCCAATTTTATGGTGTTGAGGCTGCAATGTCCATTTGTCTAAAATGACTGGAAATTCTGGTAAAAAAAAACACCAATTGCAAGATAATTTACAAAAGAAACTGTTATTTGTCATGTTCTCTTGCAGTTGAACAACAAGATTCAGGGGTTAGAAATATGCATGCTTTTAGCACCTTCCATGATAGAACATATATAATGTTCTGCTAATTGCATTCTGCTTCATATTATAGGTGTCAAACACATTTTTTTCAAATGGAAAATAAAAGAGATTACACTAGCTTTTAAAAATTTAGAGAATTTGCCTATACATTGTATGACCAATGTATAAATCTATTTTATTTTGAATGATTAAATTTGCGCTTTTAGGTTACGGTATTCTGTTCCCAACAATAATGTAGAATCCTAACTAAGTTTTTTTTTTCCCCCCTGTGAGAAATCAATTACTTAGTATTGTTCTTTGAAATGTACATTGATGAAAATGTTTCAGTGAGAACACATTATAATCTCACCCAGAGACATAAAGAGTGCATTAACTATTGAAACATTAAATTACTTGTGTGCAAATTATCCAAAACAGTAATTAAGCAATCAGCTCAATAACAACAGCTAATCCAGCAATATTACCTTACATAGTTTACCTCCCAGACACTGATGCAACCAGATTTTTACGAAAGAATTATTAGAACCATGTTTTGCCTGTTAAAAACTGCTACAACTTGTAAACATTTGTCCATCCACCCACTCATCTTTTTTAAAGCCACTATAAAGATTATGCAGCCCAAATAATAAGATGCACTAACTTTCTAATCTCTTTAATATGAAGAATAAAGTGCTCTTTACCTGACACCATGGTCTTCAAATATCATCAAGCAATATATTGTAAAAATGGGAAAGTCTTGGGATTATTGAAAACTAATAATAATTGTAATACCAACTTTCTTTCCGGTAGATTGATTGGATTGGATTGGATTTATTACATTTATATGCCGCCCTTTTCCCCGAAGGGGACTCAGGGCAGCTCACAATTCAGTCAGGGAAGCGGGTACAGACAGGGGATAAAAAGACGAACATAACAATACACAATTTAAAAACACACAACAACCATACCATTCGAGGAGGGGGGAAAAAGCTCTTTAGCCCCAGGCCTGTCGGAACAGCCAGGTTTTAAGGGCTATGCGGAAGGCCTGGAGGGTGGAGAGGGTACGAATCTCCACGGGGAGTTCGTTCCAGAGGGTCGGAGCAGCCACAGAGAAGGCTCTCCTCCGGGTAGTCGCCAGTCGGCATTGGCCGGCGGATGGAGGAGGCCTAATCTGTGGGATCTGATCGGTCTATTGGAGGTAATTGGCAGCAGGCGGTCTCTCAAGTACCCAGGTCCAATACCATGATAGGTTAAGGTCCATCTTTAAAATGAGGGTTGGATTGATAATCTGGTCAATTCTAACTTTCCTAAAGTTCAAATTCTATCGTATTGCAGACTACTTCTCTTAAACCCTAGGTGATATTGAAAACCATTGAACGAAAGATCCTCCTGCCACATTAAATTGGTTGCCATTTTTCTGGCATGGGAGATCTTTGAGTTTATCTAATAAGGAGAAGAAAGCTACCCTAAATAATAGAGAGGGAGCTATATTTGGCATGATTTTATTGTTCATTCATTTCAACAGATTATCTGCACACATGGCTTAATATGGTATCCTTTAGAAATCTAATGGATCCTATGTGGCTGGTGTACGAAATAAATCTGCTTGCCTTAGTGAAATATCTCTGATTGATCAGAAAATTCTCCTGATTATTTGAAAGCTACATAATGATAAATGGACACAATGGTCATCTGTTCACCAGATGTGGCTGCGATTTTAAACCCAATGCAAATCTATTTTTTTTAATATCTGAATATGACAGATTGGCAAGTTATTTGCTGTGGATCATGGGCTTGCTAGTTCCTTTGGAGTTTCCATGGTGTTTATAGGTGCCTATTCCACACCGATGGTACAGTTTTAAGAATAACGTGAACATGCAGAATGGCTATCGCAATTAAAATAAATCAGAAAAAGATCTTTATTTTGATTTTACATGATGTTAGACATTGTTTTTTAGTCCAGGCAATTCCTGCCATGCATTAGTGATGAAAATTCAGTATCCGTATTAATATGCTCTTAGCTATTTAATTGTTTACAGCAGGCATAGCCCATGGGTAGCATATGGCCCTGGATAGCTAATGATACAGCCCCACAAGATCATAAACTTTTAATATTATTAGGTGATTTTTAGTGATAGTTACTTATTATATATTTTATATGCAGCCCAAGACAATTCCTCTTTACTCAATGTGGCCCAGGCAAGCCAAAAGTTTGGATATGCCTGGTTTAAAGCATGTTTACTGCAGCGTTCCAGCTGAAATTACTCTTGGAATATTTTCCATATGATCAGTTAAAACAAGAGCTTACAATTTAAAGCACTTAGTTTTAAAGGCAACGGAGAGAAAAAGGGTAAAAAGCAAAGCCAGTTTATTAGTAGAATTAAATGTTAGAATTAAATTCATCTAAGGAACAGCTGGAAATTGTTCAACAAGTAATGGAGCCTACTGGAACAATTGTTTCATAGAATGTGCTCTATGGACACTCCTTCCCATCTGCTTCAACTCCAGCCTAAAGAAAATGAAGAGGGAACACTGTTTTATATAGATATGCTAAATGTCTTGAATTTGGTTTTGTATACCATTTTTCTGAATTTCTAAATGATTTCAGGAATTGCAGCTCTACCTGGACATAGCAGAAGTAGAACATCTGTATCTTTCTGTAAAAAATTGTGAGAGTTAGGTCAGACAAAGATCAGAAGTAAAAAGCCTGAGATCAAAGTCATCCAATAGAATAACAATGCCCTTGTATCAATTGTTCCTCCTTGTCAAATGCAATAAGATCTCAATCATTACATCAGATGGAAGGGAGATAAAATTTGAATCTTGCTCCGATCTCTCTCTCCCCCCCTCTCCCCCGTCTCTCTTTCTCTCATCTTGCACTTAACTTTTTCCCTAATTCTCTTGAACAAGATCTGATGACTGGGATGAGCAAACAAGGTTTTTACAAACTGAAATATTTACCATTTATATCTAAGATATGTGTGTGTTCAATATATTAATATGGGGATATTCTCTTTCTAGCATGATTCAGTGAAAAAGCTTGAGGCTCAATCTTTGCTTAATAGCCTTGGAATCTGTCATGTGGAAAACTACAATTTCCTCTGCCTGCAAGTCTTCAAGTTACTGTATCAGTCTCAGAGGAGTCTTGACAACAAATCCATTAGATCTTGCTCCCATTGTTATGAGAAAAAGAATGACCAGGTCATAATGACCTGGTCATACAAAATGACTCTTGTAACTTGATTGCCTATGGATCAGATCACCAAACCCTTGGTTTAATATCAGATGATACTGCATCAAAGCTAAGTAGTGGTTAGGTACACAAAATGAACCAACTAGTTCAGGGTTCATACGAGGTGGCGCAGTGGTTAGGGTGCAGCTGACTGTTATCTGCAGTTCAGCGGTTCTAATCTCACTGGCTCAAGGTTGACTCAGCCTTCCATCCTTCCGAGGTGGGTGAAATGAGGACCCAGACTGTGGGGGCAATATGTTGACTCTGTAAAGCGCTTAGAGAGGGCTGAAAGCCCTATGAAGCGGTATATAAGTCTAACTGCTATTGCTATAAAGACTTCTATCTGTACTCTATGCCTCTTTCTGATCAAGGTCCTGATGCAAAGGCAGTTGTCACAGCATTAATCCTTCAGCACTTTGTTTGACAGAAGTGATGAAAGCCCATTTATGACCTTCATCACTCAATACTTGTTTATCTTCTTCACAGAAGGGATTTTTTTTTTACAATTTTCTTTATTCTTTTTTTCAAGTAGAATTCATAATGGAGCCGAGGTGGCGCAGCGGTTAGGGTGCAGCACTGCAGGCCACTTCAGCTGACTGTTATCTGCAGTTCGGCGGTTCTAATCTCACCGGCTCAAGGTTGACTCAGCCTTCCATCCTTCCGGGGTGGGTGAAATGAGGACCCAGACTGTGGGGGAAATATGCTGACTCTGTAAACCGCTTAGAGAGGGCTGAAAGCCCTATGAAGCGGTATATAAGTCTAACTGCTATTGCTATTGCTATTTTCGACAGAATAATTTTGAAATGGGCGACAGAAGAAAGCAGCCTGGATGCAGACCATGTTGCCAACTCTAGAGATAGGTTGGTGATTCTGTCAAATAGGTAATACCCAACCCTAAGATTCCTATTCTTATGATAAGGGAAATGTACATTTGTATGAATGTGATTGATGTTCTATTGTTTCCTTAGAATGAACTAACATTAGTCAACCTGTTTAAAAGGGGCTTATCTGATGAAAATCCCAGCAAGAGATCTTTGGAGAATGAAAGTATTGAGCTGTTATTGAGATTTAAGGATTAGTATACAGAAGTCCTCCCTTTTATCTACCTTTTACCCTTTTCAATTGCAACATACATCATTCTTGAGACCACATCTCTTTCAAAGTAGTATAGAAATACCCTGTCTGGTAAAGACTCCTGCAACTTATTTTTGCCATAGGCAAGGATTTTCAGTCTGTCCAATGTTTATTCTCAATTTTTGTTGACCTAAAATTAATGAAGTAAAGCAGTTGTTCCTGAACATTCTCTCCTACTTAGCCTTCCTCAGCTTTACTTCTCTATAATATTTCCCATTTCATTGTACTATAAATCTCAGTAAAATAGAGCCATTTTTTTTGGTTTTTGTTCTGTAATATGAGATCCACTGCAGCTAAAATCTACAATAACTATTTGATATGATAGTCTACATATAATATTTGTGCAAATATTCTGTTCACAAGAAAAGAAATATGAAGTAGAAAATAATGTGAAAGTTATCTCTGAGAGAAATTAAACTTTCAGGTGTTCCCTCTCAACATACCTACCTGTCTAGCTTATCTAGTTTTTCCAGAATTCCACACTGACTTGTCATCATTTGTGGGAGGACCATAATTCTGAAAACACACAGCCAAGCCCATACCTTCTCTTTCTTACTCGTATGCTAAAACAATGCTGTTAAGATCATGGCAGTTGTTGCCAAGAACTTTTCTTTCAGGAATTCAAAACAATATTTATTGGCCAACTCTTATTTCATCCTTACAACAGTTCTTTTTTATATATATATATCTAAGGCTGAGCTAAAAAGTGATCTTTGGCTGGAGATCATGTAGTAAGTAATGATGTAGCACAAATCTATATCCCACTTAATCTTAATCTGAAACTGACGCCATTACTTTAATAAAACATATGGTCATACTAACCTTGACTGGCCTAAAAATAAACTGTTAGTATAGACGTATTTAGGTCTTTGTGAATTTATGATGTGTTTATCACAAAACAAGTTGTTATGAACTTCTAAGATACTCTTATTTGCTGCATAATTTTTACTCTTTTCATTGTTGGATAAAACTGTTCCATATCTAGATTTGACCACTCAGTCCAATGATGACTAATGGTAGCTGTTCATTTGAAGGACACAACTGTACTTTAAATCAATTCCCCCCCCTAAAAATTATAAATATAGCCTCTCTCCAACTCCAGTGTAAACCAAGAGCACCTTTGAAAAAAAGAAAACTATAGGGGGAATACAGACAACTTAAGAGACATTATCAGGGGTCCCTGATAGATCAAGACATATCTCTTCCAGCCTAATATATAATACTGGCAGTGCTATCTGAAAATACCCAAACATGTCCACATATCACATTTACATTAAACTTTCAATGATTCTGACATCTTTGGCCATCTCCCAAACCTCTTTGTTCAAGTTACTCATCTTCTCTTTCTAAAAGATCTTTGGTCTGAAGAGCCTGTGTTGAACTGAAATTTCTAGATTCTTATATAAAAGTTCTCACAAATTGTACGTTCCTTAGGAGAGATAAAGAAGGCAAATAAATAGGAATAGCAAGAGCATAGGAGCTGCAATAAGACACAATAAAGGTTTGTTTCTTACAGCCTGTTTTCAGTTGAGAGAAGATGGAATATTAGATGAAAGAGAAGAACCCCAAAGAAAGAGTTGGAACCAGCCATGTACCAAAAGATTTCAAAAGTTGAAAGAAAGAAAAAAGCTATCCTGTTTTATTGCTATGGAGATTAGTAACTATGGAAATCAATAGTTTCAAATTGCTAAAGAAGGCCAGATGTAACTATATGACATGGTCTTTCAGCTTAGAAGAAGGCAAGGCCAATATTTGTGATGTCAGCTATGCAAGTATTTATAATAGCGGTAAATCAAATGAAAAAATTCAATTGCAACTGCAATCTCAAAATTAGGTCTTCTGGATTGGATTGGATTTGGATTTATTTCATTTATATGCCGCCCTTTTCCTCGAAGGGGACTCAGGGCGGCTCACAATTCAATCAGGGAGAGGGGTACAGACAGGGGATAAAAAGACAAACATAACAGTACACAGTTTAAAAACACACAACAACCATACCATTCGAGGAGGGGAGCAGAAGCTCTGTAGCCCCAGGCCTGTCGGAATAGCCAGGTTTTAAGGGCTTTGCGGAAGGCCTGGAGGGTGGTGAGTATATATATTCTGCAGTATATATTGCACTGTGTAACAATACACTACACTACACAAGAGTTAAGCTCTCACTCAAATCTGCTAGTATCAATACAGTGATTTTTGCAGTAGTAGCAATACCCTAATATAAAGTCTCCAAAAGGAAGCTGGGGAAGGTCACACAGCTCATGGAGGGGCTTGAAGTGTTGTACTAAATGCAAACTAGCTATATTTTCTGGTGTATGAAGTCATAAGAATTTTTGAAACCATCCTCCAAATTAATCATGTACAATCCGAACGATGACACGTTTGAACATGTTCACTGTCATAGCTGATGTTATTTTAGGCATATTTCAAATTTCCTGAGCTAGCAAAAATGTTTATCATGAGTTCTCAAATACCACCCATTACAAAAGAATGTGGGACTATTTAGAGGGATGAAGTAATCTTGAAGCACTTGGAACAATCATACTGCAGCTAAAGCATCAAAGCACTCCAACCATCAACTTTTACACAGAATCAGCATGTCTTACTTCTATGGAAAAAAGTAATGCTGAAAGTCAGTGGAAAAACCAGCAAACAAATTGGTGTCTTCTGGATACGTATGAAGATTGATTGTAAATGCATATATGTTTTCTGCAACAGGGGTTAGTTAATGTGATGCAGAAGTGTACATAGGGCTGAGGAATAATTCAGCATTTACCTGAAATTGCGCACAATGAATTTCTGCTTTAGCAATAGCAACAACACTTAGACTTATAGACCTCCCCATACTTTCTGAGCAGTTTACAAGTGTCAGCATATTGGCCCCAACAAATCTGGGTCCTCATTTTACCAACCTCGGAAGGAGGGAAGACTCAATCAACCTTGAGCTGGTCAGGATCAAACTCCCAGCAGTGGGCAGAGTCAGCTTGGAATACTGCATTCTAACCACCACGGCTCTTATACACTGTAGAAAACCACAGAGGGTTTCTCGTTAAGAAATTAAAACTGAAGCTATGGTGGTCCTGAGGTGTGCTGACATAGTAGACCAACCCAGAATTGATAGAAAAAATTAAGCTACATAATGTAGTGAATAAAAGGAGTACTTTCTAAGTGTCAATGAACCAGGGGTGGGTTTCAGGCGGTTCGCGGCAGTCCCCGCGAACTGGTTGGTCGGCGAACCCGGAAGTAAGTAACTTCCGGGAATGCCGAAGGATCCACCCGCCTGCCCACGTTTCTTACCTGGTTTTGACGAGTTCTGCGCTTCCACACATGCGCAGAATGCATACAGCACCTGCGCGATCCTCCAGGAGCAGCTGGAGCATCGCACAGGCGCTAGTACGCATGGGTGCACTGCGCGCATGCACAAGGACGCCGCCGGCCCCATTCCAACCGAACCGGTTGGAACGGGGCGAGAAACCCACTCCTGCAATGAACCCTGAGTCCTTTATCCCATTTTGTATATCTGCAAATAAAATAGTGAAGTTGAGTACATATTCTAGCAGTTTATAGGGATGAGAAAGTCACAACATTGCAGAAGCTAACAATTGTTGTTTCCAGATATTTCCAAAGCTTTTCAAGATCAGATGGACAGAATTTCCCTTCTCATTGTGCATTAAGCTTTAAGGTCATAGTAATCTGTAGTCCTCTTCATAAGCAAATCTGTAAAGAAAGCATTGTTCGAGTTCCTTGCATCCCCTTGATTAACATAAGCCCTTGATATGCTTACTAGCTGATATAATCAGAGTTTTCGGGAAATACAAGAAGCATCCTTGATATAGAAATTGTGACAATGCTGAAAAAATCAAAACTCTTGATCCAGAAAGAATATTTGTTTGCTGGATGGGACAAAGCTTTCAAACATGGAACTATTCAACAACTGGGTGGAACAGTCATATTGAAGGGAATTCAGCTGGCAGCACAATGCATGAATACATGCAAGAAATCACCAGTATTTATTTGGCAGGACAGATGTTGGCACTGTCTAATGAAGTCGTTTATTCTCTTGTTGAGTTCTGATCTTCTGCCCACTTCCCAATCTTTACTAAACCCAAGTAACTCACATACTGCTAGCAACAGATTCTGAAAGCAAAACTGTAAAACAGATAAGAGTTACGGAGATCTTCAGAGAAGAATTTCAGTAAAGGGGGATTCCTGTTTCTAAATGTTGGAATGGAACAGCTATGCAAAACCCAGAATCCCTTGCTGTTCAGTCAAAGTCAAAGATGAACTGAGGTGGCACAGTGGTTAAATGCAGAACTGCAAGCTACTTCAGCTGATTGCAGTTCTGCAGTTCGGCTGTTCAAATCTCACCGGCTCAGAGTTGACTCAGCCTTCTATCCTTCCGAGGTGGGTAAAATGAGGACCCGGATTGTTGGGGGCAATATGCCGACTCTGTAAACCACTTAGAGAGGGCTGAAAGCCCTATGAAGCGGTATATAAGTCTAACTGCTATTGCTATTGCTAAGTCGTGATAAAGCAAGATTAATCTCAGTTCAGAGAATCTTACCTCCACAAAATGATCCACCTGGGTGACGCAGTGGGTGATCCAGCTGCATAAACCAGGGGTGTCAAACTCAATTTCATTGAGGGCTGCATCAGGGTTGTGTTTGACTTCAGGGGGGCATGGCCAGCTTGACATCATTTATGTCGGGGGTGCCTGTGGTGGCCTGAGCACTCTGCCAGTAAAAACAGACTCCCAATCTCACCTTGAGTATGACAGCCCTGGCATAAACTATCAGATAGAATCTAGATTTTCATTTTATGCCACAGTTTTGCAAGAGCAACTAAAATCAAGATCCTGTTAATTGTATGTAGCAATCTGCTTGCGTGTATTGATTTAAAACCTTTGTCTAAATTATGCCAAATAATATATTGCATTGCCTATCTTTGTAAATTATCACTTAATATGCTCAGAGCACCCCTTTCCTTCCTAGTTTCAATTTTCATGTGTAGATGACTCAAGTATAACAATAATATATGAAAGGAAATATTTGGTTATTAGTGAAGCAAATATAAATATAAACTGATATTTCTCAAAATCTGGAAATAAATAGCATTTTAGACTATTTTTTAAAAATGATTTTTTAAAAAAGTCACAAATGTATAAATATTTGAAAAGTTACTGGAAAACATTCTGATCACATTAAAGTAATTTGTTTCTGCTAAACATTAGGATTATGAGCTTTGAAAAGGAACTAAATCTATAATCCTAATTTAGGGGATCACAGGAAGCCAAGCAAAGCAGACAAAAATGCTTCATTTTATTTTTCCAAAGAAATGTTTACAACTAAATTCCCCATTTCTAAAAAATATCTGTCCTTTTTTCCTTCTCCAGTCTTTAAAATCTGTAACCTATATTTTAAGCATCACAGACTATTGTTAACTTCACCCACTTTTAATTAATTAAATCCTAACACAGAGAATTTAGAAAGATCGATGTCTTTTTTCAGATCTTCAGCTGAAAACTAATGAAAGAGAATGCCAGGCTGACATGAACAATAAGGGTGAGGATGAAACGTACTAACTTTATTTTTTAGGAAATATTACCAAAGAAGGGATTTGGGTTGGCAGTGGCTATGCATTCCTCATACAGTGATGGGCATATATTTGTAATAAACTATGTTAACATGGCCAGATTACTTGATCCTATACTCTAATATTGTTTCTGTTTATTGGAAAGTAGCAATAGCAATAGCAGTTAGACTTATATACCGCTTCATAGGGCTTCCAGCTCTCTCTAAACGGTTTACAGAGTCAGCATATTGCCTCCACAGTCTGGATCCTCATTTCACCCACCTCGGAAGGATGGAAGGCTGAGTCAACCCTGAGCCGGTGAGATTTGAACAGCCGAACTGCAGATAGCAGTCAACTGAAGTAGCCTGCAGTACTGCACTCTAACCACTGTGCCACCTCGGTACTTTTACAATCTCAGAAATATGCTACTTAATTAAAAAAATAAGCTAGTTTAGAGATGCTAGATGGGGACTTCACCATATAAAGCATGTAGTTTTATCATTGAGGTGAAACACCTACAACAGGGGTGTCAAACTCATGTCGTCATGGTGGTGTCATGTGACGTTTCGGGACCTTTCCTGCTTTGCTAAACCGGACATGGGCGTGGTTAGCACGTGACGCATCCAGACCACGGACCAGGAGTTTGACAGTCCTGATCTACAATATGCACACCAGAAATAATAACCTAGCTAGCAATGATTCATTCAAGATAATCAGTGCTTGTGTAAGAAATAAGTTTAGTTTTAGTTTGTTGATGTTGATGTTGTTGTTGATGTTGATTTTATTTATATGCCGCCCTTTTCCCCGAAGGGGACTCAGGACTGCTCACAACTCAACCAGGGAAGGGGGATACAAACAAGTTTAGTTTAGTTTATTGGTTTTGTAGGCCGCCCACTCCCGGAGGACTCCGGGCGGCTTACAATAAGAAGGGAAGGGGGATAAATAAGACAAAACAACAATTTAAAATACAACAACATACACAATTAAAGTGGGGCTGGATACTTCAACAGCCCCAGGCGTGCCGGAGCAGCCAGGACTTAGTAGCTTTACGGAAGGACGGGAGGGTAGTAAGGGTCCGGATCTCAACGGGGAGGTCGTTCCAGAGGGCCGGAGCTGCAACAGAGAAGGCCCTCCCCCAGGGGGTCGCCAGCCGGCATTGGCTGGTGGATGGAATCCGGAGAAGGCCAAGTCTGTGTGATCGAATCGGTCTTTGGGAGGTCTTTGGGAGGTAAGACACATATGTACAATTTAACAACAATCTCAACTATTTTTGTTTTGTTTTTTAACTTAAAATTTGTACCTGAAGCTAGTCCTTGTGTTTGTTTTGGCATGAATATGCTGTAAATTGCTTGTTTCAATTTCTGATAAGAAAAATATTTGGCCAAACATACATGGTGAGGTCAACAAATTGTCCTTGCTTTTCCTAGGTAATTTTGTTTGTCACAGGGACATCCTTTCTTTGTCATCCTTCCTTTGCTTCTGAAAGCACCACATGTAATAACTTGGGCCAAGACAATGTAATTAATCAAGGAGTTCTCTTGTTCCATCCATAGTTACTGTAGTTTTCTCCCTCCCCAAAAAAAATCAGTTCCAGGGACTGACCCATTGTTATCTACTGTAATTTCAGACATCACATTGAGATCTAATGCATTTTCATCAGATGTTTTTTCAGGAAAGTGTTGTGCAGACATTACCAATATGCATAATCACAATAATTCAGTTTTGTCTAGTGCAGTGTTTCTCAACCTTGGCAACTTGAAGATATCTGGACTTCAATTCCCAGAATTCCCCAGCCAGCATTCGCTGGCTGGGGAATTCTGGGAGTTGAAGTCCAGACATCTTCAAGTTGCCAAGGTTGAGAAACCCTGGTCTAGTGGTTAAAGCATCAGGCTAGAAAGCCAGAGACTGTGAATTCTAGTCCTGCCTTAGTCATGAAATCTAATAGATGACCTTGAGCCAGTCATACTCTTGGTTCAACTCACAGGATTGTTGTTGTGGGGAAAATAGGAAGAAGAAGGTGTGGTGGGTATGTTTGAGTTATTTGTAAAAATAATAAAGGCAGGATATAAATGAATGAATGAATAAATAAATAAATAAAATTTGTCTGTCTACACTGGCTAAGTTGGTTATCTCCTCTTGCTTGCTCTGTAACACATTAAGAAATTGGTGGTGTTTCAGTGGGTAAAAAATAAATTGTGTTCTAAAAACAATTCAGAATGTTCTTATTACTGGAAGTCTTTGGCATAATTTAACATTCTATAAGTTCATGATGCAGTGAATTTCCAGCTTATTTTAAGTGAAAGCTTGAAGAGATGGTAGACTTTAGTTGCATGCTCACATTGGGTATTTTGGAGTTCGTAGCTTCGAGGACAAAAATGGGTAAGTGTCCATGACTTCTAAGAATATTGTTATTGGGAACTACTGCCACAAACAACTACAACCGTATTTTATGAAACTTAATTAACCTGATGTTGACAATGTGTCATGCAGTTTGCCCTTGGGCTACCATAACTGTTTGTTTTAATACAAATACACACTATTTGTGCTCATCACAAGATTCTGTGACCTAGTTATAACCAGTGATTCTGGCTGTATCTCATCCATATAGCCAAGTCTGTCTTATCCTGCTCACATACGCAAACACTACAATGGCTTAAAGTCTTTATTGAGACTTCATCATCCCTGAATAGTAATATTCCAGGATTCTCCACAAAGGACCAGAACGAGACACAATGAGTCCAGTTTCCCATGTCAGGATAAACACAGAGCAAATCCAGCTAATCCACAGTCCAAAACACAAATCCCAGAAGCCAAAAATCCAATTCCAAGATCTACAAGGCAAAGTCCAAAGTCCAGAAACAGAGTCAGAATCCCAAGGCAAGGTACATGGTGTCTGAACAAACGTGTGAACCAATATGAAAGAGGAGTTTTCAGCACCACTCTGCTCCATTGGCAGGGATAAATAGCCGCCAGCCAGTGCAATTCATTAGGAGGAGTGAGACTGTCTCCTCAAGAGCAGCCTTGCCAACCTCTGTCGCACCTCTCTCCTGTCGGCCCTGTGGAGCAGGCAGTTCCTTCTCATCCCCACTAATTCATATCTCATAAACTTGTAATGGAATCATCCGTTTTAAGCCGTGGCATGACAAAACCGCGCTCGACTAAAGCGCGCCCGATTAAACCGCATCGCTGACATCATCAACAGGGCGACAACAGCGACCGCGGAGAAAGAAGGGCGCTTTAAATAGCGCTTTGAAAGCAAGCCGATTCAAGTTAAGGTAAGGGTTAGGTTTAAGGTTAGGTTTAGGGTTAGGTTGAGGGTTAGGTTAAGGGTTAGGGTTAGGTTTAGGGTTAGGTTAAGGGTTAGGGTTAGGTTTAGGGTTAGGTTAAGGGTTAGGATTAGGTTTAGCGTTAGGTTAAGGGTTAGGTTTAGGGTTAGGTTTAGGGTTAGGCTTAGGGTTAGGTTAAGGGTTAGGTTTAGGGTTAGGTTTAGGGTTAGGCTTAGGGTTAGGTTAAGGGTTATGTTTAGGGTTAGGTTTAGGATTAGGTTTAGGGGGGTTAGGTTTAGGTTTAGCTGTTAATTTTAGGTTTAGCGTTTACAGCGTGCTTTTTTCTCCGCGCTGTTGTCGCGCTGTGATGACATCAGCTACGCGGTTTCGTCGAGCGCCCTTTAGTCGAACGCGGTTTTGTGGTGGAACCGTTTTAAGCATGTTGTTTTACAACTTGTTAGGTCATGGGTAGGTCATGAAAAAGGTAAAAACTATGAGTATTTTATTTTGCCCTAATGAGATGGCTCAAAATTTGATCAGCATAACTAAGAGAGACCAACTCAGTAAAAAAAAGAAAAAAAGAATTAATAAAAAACAAAATCACAGGTACAAGCAACCATTTACTAAACAGATGCACAGTTATGGGCAGGGTTGTAAAGTTGGCACAAAGGATTTGATACCTGAGTAAGATGGCATCCACTTCCATGGGGCCTGCAATCTGATGGCTGATGTGCCCCTATACCACACCTCTAGGCAGTAGGTATGTGTAGCAGTGGAGTATTTGCCGTGTGCCATATAGAGGGGGTTCATAAGGAATCCTGACATGGCTGCCTTCCCAACATCCTGCCTTATAAGATAGATGCTTTGCTTCACTCAATCACTGCATGGACTGTTATAAGGTTTTATGGACATACTATTAATGGCAAATTACAGACTGCTTGATACTGTGTCCATTTACTTTTCTATCATGCAGATTGTATTGAAGAAGGACCTGTCCGAAACCAGCCATCTCCTTATTGTAATCAATGTGACGTAGAACCACTATAATGTTAAAGAAATGACAATTATTTTCAAATAATCTCCTGAGTATACTTCCTTAATGAGTAATGTCAATTTATACTAACTATTATAAGAAGACTTTGTTTCCTGTCGTCTAAACCTTAAGTGTAATGTTGACCTTATTTTTTAATGTATCATATTTAATTTAGATTGCGAATTCTCTTTCAACAAGGAGTCTAGTGCACTTTTGAGAGATTTGAGACTAATAAGTAACTCTTAGACATTTTAGGCAGAGAGCAGATGCTTTTATGATGTTTTTCATTTCCTTAAAGTTCTTTGTTCAGCAAACTCACTTGAAGATAAGTATTACTTAATGAAGAATAATCTTTTGAAGGAGATTATAAGAGCGGCCACCGGAATCAGATTGGAAGTTCTGTAGCTTCCTTACATTTGAAATTCATGTTACAGTTATTTTATCTCAAGTGTTTGGGACGTTTATTTATGGCAGTGATAAATTAGTGATCAACAGAAATATAATCTTGTAGATTCAATTAGGAGAGGTTTTTTTAAAAAATAAATAAATAAATATTATTCAAAGTAATGGATGATTAAGGCAAATGTCTGTGTTAATTTGATATTTGAACCAAATATACCTAAGTCATACAGATAAATGCCTGTTTGGTGTTATTAATCAAGCTGTCATTGAGAAAAACCTATCCTGTTTCCTGCTTTTATTAGAACCTCCCTTCCTTTTATCACAATGTAATTGTGTACTGAGGTCAATAGAAGTCCACAATATTAAGCACAACAGACACACACACGCATACACACACACACATGATATGTGACAATCAAATGACCCTACATTTTTTTTAAAAAAATTCTCTGATAAAGTGAGCAGACATATTTGAAAATGGACTGAACCATGGTGGTTACCATCGTTGAACCTAGCAGAAAGTCAGCAACTGGTTTAGCCAGGTATGCTGGCAATGGGGCAGCTAGCTGATGGTATTTCCGTATTAGTTTGATGTGTAGCAATATTTCACCGGGACAGGAGCAAACTCAGTTGCTTGTAGAAGATCTAGCCCTTATCTGAATTGTTGATACGTTCCCATAAGTTTTAGTTTCCCCATTTTCTATGTGCCAGTGTACTAGATTGTTCTGGTAAATAGGTATAGTTGGACCATATGATCTCTTCGACATGGAGAACGGATTCTAAGCCTTGTCTATAAGTGAGAAGCTGTGGATTGGAAGGAAACAAGAAGACAGATCCCAAGAAGGAAAATCGACTATGTTCACTTGGCCATTTTGAAAGCCTGATTGTTGGTCAGCAGAAGAAGCAGCCCTAGTACTGCTCACAATAAACAAAGTAAGACAATGGCATTCAGAAGACGGTGTGGCTTTGTACCAGGGCTGGTTGTAGTTGCTGAAACAAAGGATTGATTGAGCTCATTTGGGTGATGTTTGAAAGCATAGCTGACAAAGGATAAGAGAATGAAAAACTAGCAGGATTGGAAGTTGGATAGAAAAGCAGAGAAGCGTACAGAGTCCTTTTGCTCTGGGTTTTTCTGCTGCAGATTCATTCAGCAAATCTCTCTGCCAGGACCAAATTAGACGTGATAAGAATAAACACATTTAAAAAGACTATCCACAAACAGATTACAGAAATGGATGGCAACAAAGCTTGTAATTTCCTGTGTTTTCTTTCTCTTCAGTCTGTTCCCATGACTATTTTTCTTTCGAGGATTTTTGAGATTGGAAAAGTCTCCAGCAAAGAAATTCTTCCTATAATGTGAATCAGAAAGGGTAATTTAGGAAAGGATTTAATGCATGTCCCAAGCAGATCCCTTTGGCTCTAAAAACTCTTTTTTTCTCTTTATCTAATGGAGCCGGTCCAAGTTTAGATGATGGGACTGCTGACATTTCTTAATTTGAATATAATGCTACAAGCATAGCGGGATCATCCATCCATCCATCAGATCTAATCTATGTGCTTTTTAAAACTGGAAAATGATTATTTCACTATACTATTTTTTTTTATTTTTTTTTGTCCTAATAGTATATGATGCTGTGAAAAATGAAACTTTGGAATTCATCTGTGTCAGAAGTTGGTAATTTGTGGTATCTTGAATGTTGCTCGTGACCCGACAAAAGCGCGAACGTCATAAGCGCACCGACAACACCGCGGTGCTAAAACCACGATGTCAAAAGCGCGCCAACAACAGCGCGCCAACAACAGCGCGCCGACAGAAGCACGATTTAATTTAAGGTAAGATTTAGGGTTAGGTTTAGGGTTAGGTTTAGGGTTAGGTTTAGGGTTAGGTTTAGGGTTAGGTTTAGGGTTAGGTTTAGGGTTAGGTTTAGGGTTAGGTTTAGGATTAGGTTTAGGGTTAGGTTTAGGTTAGGTTTAGGGTTACGTTACAGCGCGCTTCTGTCGGCGTGCTTTTGTTGGCGCGCTTTAGGGCTAATTCATCGCTGATTCGTCACGCGGTTTTGTCACCGCGCTTTAGACACCGCAGTTTAGTCAGGCACGCTTTTGTTGTGCGCGCATTTGTGGTGGAACCATGTTGCTAACTCACAGTTCCCAGGAGCATTATCTAGTATGGGTAATGCAGATAGTTGCTGAGAATTGTAGTTGAGCAACATATGGAAAACACATATGGAAAACACCCAAAAGATAAAGAGTTGTGTGGATTGTGGTGGGCAACAGGATATTATCACGCAGCAACCCATAGAGAAAATTTTTGCCAAGTTTTAATGAAACTGCCTTACATTTACGATGTATATATATATCCATAGCTGTTCTTTTAAATTGTAGTGCTTATTTTCATAGTTCAGGATTCTGCCACCAGTCTGCATTTAATTTTAAGTTGGAAATATTAAACAAACTACACACTTAGCAGCAGTAATTAAAATCTAGTCCTTACTATAGTTTAACCTGATTGGTTAAGTTAGTACAAAGCTTGTGGATTTTAGAGTCATACAATCAATTATCTTGACTCTATAAAATGTTTCTCTGTGAAAAGAAGACACAAAGTTGTGTTATTTACCTCCTTGTCAAAATGTCTGATAACCTTGAAGATTTTTTTTCTTTAAAAAAATATCTCATTTTGAGTTGCCTAATCTAAGTTGCATAACTAGATCTGGCAGTGCGAATTCTCATGCGAAAGACGTACATACCATTCTAAAACTATTAAGCTTTTGTTCAATAGAATGTGTGCCAAAATGTATCTTACTCTTTACTAGGCATCCACAATTCTGTTTATAGTTCCATTTTTTTTTCCACAAGTCAAACTGGCATGTTATCTGATCCACATACCTCCTTATAAAAGAATTCTGTGCTTCAGTTCAGGTGAAAGCATTTGTGTTTTATAAGTTTGTGTTGGCTGTTTGAGCTGGGGGATTCTTCCAAGAAACACACACACACACCCCGAAAAAAAAGACTGGTTCAGACTGGGTCTATTTTCACTGATCCATCTGTAAACATTTTAATAGCATCACCGTTTTGTACAGCACTTTTTACTGATGCAGTACTTGATTTCACCAGTCACGGGAATAAATATTGAAAAATGTAGCAATCAATAATTGCTTTGTTCTGTTTTTGAGTTGCAACATGATGAAAATGATGACAGGTAGGGTTTTTTAAAGGAACAAATATTGACTGTCCAAAAACTCAGCTTGTTCTAAGACAGAACCGCACAATCTTCAGACAGGTAGTAACTCTGCATTCCTTTATTGCAAACAAGAATGTTGTCATATATATGCAGTACACAGAATTAGCATTATCTGTGTCTCACCTCTTTCTCCTGCCATTTTGAGTTAATGGATTCTTCCATTCTCTGTTCTCCTCTGATAGAGACACTTCTTCCAAGATTATACAACCATTGTTTCTGGACTGAGAAACTTTGGTTCCTGTCCTATTAGCTTTAATTCTTACACGCAGGGGTCTTTAATTGCAATACCCTCCTCCTCAGGCTACAATAAATGATAGTTAAGAGGAACATGAAGCTCTTTTATACTTTATTGGGTGATGAAATCACTGGATGAAAGATCAAACTCATGCTGTGCTAAAAAATATCTCTGCAGTTTATGCAGTCATTTTAATTCAATTTTTATGATAAAGAAAATAACCTTGATTTTTTTTTAAAGGTAGAATTTTGGTGAAAGCTTAAGTGGTGTGTAGGTTCTTATATTTATTTACCTAGGTTATGCAATGCCCCAGATGTGGTTTGAGTGTTCTGTCTAATATTGTCAATCATTTTTCTACTGGTTTTCAGTTTCCTTGGCCCCCAAACTTCAAATTCAAAAGAAATTTCCAAAGAAACCTAATAAATGCAGATTCCTTTCTTCTTTTTTTAATCAGTGAAGGCCGTTTTTCAAAATAGGAAAATTGGTTCAGGAAATGACATTTGGTAACAATGGAAATCTAAATATCGGGAAAGTGTAGCACTCGTCTCCATTTTTCAAATAAAATAGGCTTGGAAAACCCCTAAAGAAAATAATGGAAACACACTGAGAATGAAGTAGAAAAACAGGAACATCTTTCTGAGGGAAAGACAACTTTGAGGAAACTGCAGAAGATTTTTGGCAGCATTAAGTATTAAATATTACATAATGATATGCATTTGATTCTGTTTCAATTCTGTACCAAAGTCTTATGGCCTACAAAGTTTTATAATATTCTAGATTAGCAAACCCAGCCTAAATCTTTTAGCATTGGCAAGGAATGAGTAAGGCCAAAGTATTTTACTTACAGCGGTTACAAGACTTACAAAAACATCCATACAATATTAGAATTGGTTCTCTAAAAAAAATTACCTCATTTATTCACTTCCTCAGAAATAATAGGATTAAACTTTTTCCAGTTAACCAAGGCTATTCTTATTGTTTCCTGTTTCTGGTCAGTCCAATACCATGAAAATCCAAGGTATTTTCTTCTAGAGATGCCTAGAATATTCTTCGCAGAGAGTTCTGAGAGCCATCCTTCCCTAACAACAAGTGGGTTACCTGAAAAAGGGTTGCTGGATGGCTCTCTGTTGACAAGCTAAAAAAGTAGAGAAATAACTATGTTTTCCTTCTCTTATCACCACAAATTGGTCAGGCAGGTTCACTGTTTTCTTTCAATGTCATTATATGAAGCATATCTGCTTCAAGAATGCCTTGGAAAACCAAGAAGCTCCCTCCTCCTGTCATGCTCCCTAGGATTGATGCACCAGTCAAAACTAATTAAGATTAAGATTTAATGGATTTGTATGCCGCCCAATCCCGAAGGACTCCGGGCGGCTTACATAAAAACAAGTTAAAAAATATTAAAAGAATTTAAAATACAAGACAAAGCAGTTAAAAGAACACAACATACACTCAATCTTAGTAGGGCTGGAGATCAATCAAGGATCAACAGCCCCAGGCCTGCCGGAACAGTCAAGTCTTAGTAGATGTCCGGAAGGCCAAGAGAGTGGGGAGGGTCCGGATCTCAGGGGGTAGATCGTTCCATAGGGCCGGGGCAGCTACAGAGAAGGCTCTCCCCCGAGGAGCCGCCAGACAACAATGCTTCCATCCCCTCCACCATTCATTTATTTTATTTTATGTTGTTTATTTATTTCATCAAGCATGTATTAGACAACATATATGTATAAACATGATTTTTGGATACATGAAATGGATATGAATAAAGGGTAAGCACCTAGGTGCGCTTAGGCACGCCCCTTACAGACCTCTCAGGAATGGGATGAGGTCAACAGTAGACAGTGTAAGGTTAAAGTTTTGGGGGGTTGGAGTCAAAAAGTAAGAAAAAGTCAAAAAGTCAAAACACATGAAGCTTTGGATGAGACTTGAAATGACTTTCAGTGAAAAAGAAAGTCCAGTTTCCTTTTGAAAAAGCACTTTTGGACAACCTTTGTACAACCATGACCTGGATGACCGAGAATTTCCATAGACAGATTGATGCCCCATTCAATGCTTCATAGAGCAATCTGATCTAAAGTCTTTATCATCTATCCATTCCATGCCAAAAATTCTATATGTCTATGGAGTTACCAGGAGTCAATCTTAAATCAGAAGATGCTAACTGTAAGTTTAAAATTTGTGATACATTAATAAAGATCAATGGCTGGGGAGTTGAAGTTGAGAGAATCCTATTCTGAAGAAATATTTTTGCAAATATTGGTTTTCAAAGGAAGGCAACAAATCATTCTGATTTCAGGTTCACCATTATCCTTGGTTTAGTATATTAGACATTAGACAAAGTCTCCTCTCATGTTGAGTGATGCTTATTGGAAAGGGTGTTGATGGTTGCTAGTAATATGTTGCATAAAGAGACAGTTGTCTGAAAGAAACAGTTGTCTGAAAGAAAGAACCACTTGCCTGAAATGGCATAGGGTCTCCTGCTTGAGCAAGGGGTTGGACTAGAAGATCTCCAAGGTCCCTTCCAGATCTATTCCAATTGATTGATTTACAAAAGTTCTCAGACTCGGTGGAATTAAGAATGAATCTAGGATAAGGCTTTACACTAGACCTGAAATAAATTATCTTGACCTTTGAACCGGGGCTATAAAATCATTAGAATCTCCTCTTTTGTCATATAACAAAAAGGAAACACATGACTATCACATCATGTTTCTAGGCCGTCTTTTCACCAAATCTGCTAGAAATTAAACTTTAAGAACATTTTTTCTATTAGAAACAAAACTATTCAAGCTACTTTTCGTTCTTTACTTTGGCAAAGAACTGTACATACATATACCATACTGTTTTCATAGACCAACCCAAACCAATTAGTTCTCATTGATTTTCAGGGTTTGTAATGTTGGATCTTATGTGAGTCTCCTGTTTTCAATAACAAGAAAATCCTGTCAGTCTTTAAAATAAGAACAAGAAAATGAAAGGCAATATGAAGAATTGGAAAAATGCTACACTTAAGGTCTTTTGCATAATACAATGCATAACATCATTAAAAGAGAAGGAAAGAGTATTAGTTTCCCACATACCCTAATATATATTTTTTGGAGTTTGAAGCCATTTTAAAATGAATGAATTGAACTGTGATCAGGGAGACAAATGCACTTCCAAAATAAAATCTGTAAAGCAATGCCAATTCAGATTCACTTATAGGAAGCTAGCGAAATCAATTTGGTATCCAGTAATGATCAACAGTAATGTTTAATAAAAGGACAGGGATTCAAATCTACCGAACCGGTTAGAAGAGGTTCCACCAGTGGACCCGGAAAGCAGGCCACACCTACAGAAGAGATTCCAAAAAATGTTGAAACCCACCACTGGCAAGGATCTTGTAACTTGACAGCTTTAAGATTTGGATGCTTCAATGCCAGAGTTTCTGAATAGCTACTTGGACCAACCTAAGTACTAATTCATAATTTCATATCCGGTCACATGGGCTGCAAGCCACTCCCATCTGGTCACATGGGCGGCAAGCCACTCCCACAAAGGAGGCTACACCCACAGTGTAGGTTCGAACAATTTTTGAAACCCACCACTGATGTCACATGACATATCACAACTTTTTCTCCCTTTGCTAAACTGGGAGTGGGTGTGGCCAATGTGTAATGCATCCAGCCCATGGGCTGCAAGTTTGATACCATGAAATAGACTATAACATCTGGATTTTAAAATCTATTAATGACTCCTTCGCCTTCCCTGATGGCTATCCTTGATGCCTTTTTCCTTCTTACTCAACTGATTTTCATATAATAGAAAAGCTAGTATTTACCTCTCAAACATGTACATCGTATTAACTACTAGGGTCATTTAAATAATTTATTCTGAAAGGTTATCTGCTTCGTTCTGTTTTTGAGTTGCAACACAAAGGAAAAAAAATGACAAGTAAGAAACCATTTTTTTTAAAAAAAAATCTATAGTATTGGAATTTGAAGAATCTTATGGAAAGTATGTATTCTTTTCTTGTCTGCTTGGGGTTACTAGATATACCGAACCTGTGCAGTGTTTCTCAACCATTTGCATTTGCTGGCTGGGGAATTCTGGGAGTTGAAGTCCAGACATCTTCAAGTTGCCAAGGTTGAGAAACACTGTGTTAGTGCCACTTTAATTAACAAAAAAAAAAAAAAAAAAAAAAAGATAAAATGCTATACTATCCTTGGTATTAGAATTTAAGTTAAAACTGAGATCTTGAACACTTTAATAGCACTTCCCTAAATCATTTTGAAAAGAACATATAGCAAATTTTAATTTGGCATTCATTTTGATGATTGTATTATTCTTTTAAAAAACTACTTGATTTTTAAATAAATATTACTAGTATCTTTATTGTTTCAATGTCATACTTACAAAGATGTATTTCTGATACTGTTTTAGCACATTCCCCCCCCTCCATTTTATGCTGCTTGTTTCTATATACATCTCCCACTCTTAAGACCCTTTTTCATTTATGCCACAATAGGCTTTAAAGTTTTTCCCCCTTCACATTAATTATTAAGGCAGCCATTCATTGCTTTCCTCTGAACTTGCTTCTGCTTGTACAAGAGCCGAGGTGGCGCAGTGGGTAGAGTGCAGCACTGCAGGCCACTTCAGCTGACTGCTAGTTCAGCAGTTCAGCGGTTCAAATCTCACCGGCTCAAGGTTGACTCAGCCTTCCATCCTTCCGAGGTGGGTGAAATGAGGACCCAGACTGTGGGGGGAGATATGCTGACTCTGTAAACCGCTTAGAGAGAGCTGAAAGCCCTATGAAGCGGTATATAAGACTAACTGCTATTGCTATTGCTATATGTTATTTATTTATTTATTTTTTTAAAAAAATATTGCACTATGTTTATTTATACCCCCCTTTTATTGTTTTTATAAATAACTCAAGTTAACAAACATATCTAATACTTCTTCTTCTTCTCATTTTCCCCACACCAATAATCATGTGAGGTCAGCTGGGCTGAGGGAGTGTGACAGGCCCAAAGTCATTCACTCAGTTTTCATGACTAGAAATCACAACCTTCTGGTTTCTAGCCTGGAGCCTTAACTTCTAGTTTGTTTCTTTCTATCTATCTATCTATCTATCTATCTATCTATCTATCTATCTATCTATCTATCTATCTATCTATCTATCTTCCTGTCTGTCTGTCTATCTGTCTATCTATCATCTATCTATTTATCATCTATCTATCTATCTATCTATCTATCTATCTATCTATCTATCTATCATCTATCTTTCTGTTGATGTGTCTGTCTATCTATCTATCTATCTATCTATCTATCTATCTATCTATCTATCTATTTATCTATCATCTATCTATCTATCTATCATCTATCTTCAATCATCTATCTATCTATCTATCTATCTATCTATCTATCTATCTATCTATCTATCTATCTATCTATCTATCTATCATCTATCATCTATCTATCTATCATCTATCTATCTATCTATCTATCTATCTATCTATCTATCTATCTATCTATCTATCTATCTATCTATCTATCTATCATCTATCTATCTATCTTCTATCTTCTATCTATCTATCTATCTATCTATCTATCTATCTATCTATCTATCTATCTATCATCTATCTATCTATCTATCTTCTATCTATCTATCTATCTATCTATCTATCTATCTATCTATCTATCTATCTATCTATCATCTTCAAAGTGTTTTTAAATTCAATCTTCATTTTCAGTACCCTTGTAATGTATATCACTTTTGATACCATTGTAATGCATATAACTTTCTACTGTGTCATCCCTTCCAGTCAACAGTTATCTGGAGAAACTCAATGGGTGGAATGCGGGCACTATGAGATCATACTTCTGATGATTCAATACACATGTTTATGTAGATATGTGCACATGCACACACATATAAATAAAGAATTTCACAGTTGTACACTGTACAACTGTATTGAAAGTATACATTATTTCTTAATAAACCAATCCTTCCTTCCTTACTGTGGTTCAGTAGAAAGGAATTTCGCTGAGAACCTAGCTTTGCTTATCTTTCTAATTCTGCTACCATGATAGATGAGCCCAACGCATAACACATTACTATATCTCTGTGCTCTAATGGTCAGAAATGGGATTCTTGAGTGGGTGCTACACAGCTACTTATCTGGAAGATAGGGAAAGGCAGCCATCACTTGTCTGTAATTCAGAGCATTCTCTGCCTTTGTCTGTTCTTCAGGACAGGAAACATAACCTGGCCTGTCAGAATCAGTGAGATTACTTATTCCATGGAAATGAACATTAAGTATTATAGGCTGAATCATCTGCTATATTCTGGGATAATCTCTGTGCAATGAGGAACCTCAAGAATATTGGGAGGGGTAGAAATAGAAATAGTGAAATTAGGCATTCTTCTCATGACACATCATTTCCTATGAATATATAGAAAAAGTCTTCTTTCACTCTGTATTTAAAAAAAAAACACATTTGTAATTTTAAAAAGTGGGCTGATCTAACAGGACGTACAAGTGAGAAGTTTCTTAAAGTAGTCCTGAATCAGGATCTTAGTTTTGATATGTTTGAATTTACCATTGTTGTGAGCCATCCACAGGGATATTTTACAAAATGGGTAGCCACGTAAGTCTTTCAAATGCATGCATACATACATAAATACAGTTCAGCAAGCTATATACTATTCACATTGATCAGAGCAATGATGTGAAGCCATTCGTGCTTGGGGTCCATAGATTGCTCTACTTCTTACATAGGATGTCCTCAATTGAGCATTTTTAATAGGAAAAATCCAAAAGATCTTACTTAAAGGTCTACAAACTAAAGAATTTAAAGAAAATGAATTGGAGGATTCATAAGCTAAGCAGTCAGTAGTAAAAACAAACATAAATAATAGTATAGTCTGAGAGAAATCTATTGTAAGATAACATTTGAATACTAACAATAAAATTAGAAAGTAGCAACAGCACCTTTGCATAGCCGCCAAGTTCCCAGAATCCCCACTGCCAATGCCTAGCCTAGTGTTCATCAGCTACACAATTACTGCACTTATATCTATAACTTTAGGTGTATGTGTTTCTGTATAATGTTTCTGGCCTAAAGGATTTAATAAAAGTTTGTTGTTATTGTTAGCATAGTGTTTCAAGAAGTTCTGAGTTGCTAGTTGTAACTGCCATTTTAATTTCCCAAATTTACTGTTATGTCAGTACAACGTGGGTCATTAAAATTTGGTGAGATTCAGTTATATGGAATTTCTTGGTTCAAAAAAGTTTTATTTCTTTTAAGACAAACATTTCATCATTCCTCAATCAGTAAGACATCGAAGTACAATTTTTTGTATGTCAAAATAATTCTAGTTTACCACCAAATTCTTGTCTAGCCTAATATATACCCCTCCCTCCCTCCATCCTCCCCCCAACCCCCCCTCCTCCTCCCCCCCCCGACTTCCCAGAACCCATACATGGTATGGATTTTTAACAAACACAGTCTAAAATCTATTGAGAAAAAAAGAAATTAAGAAATTAATAACATTCTACATTGACCTTAGTTTCTTCTTGCTGAACTAACTTTAAATAATTTAAATCATTTCTGATCTTAAGCATAGGCTAACTGGAATTTTTTGGTCCCGTATTTATTTTGTATATAGTCAATCCATTTTTTCCAGTCTTGTTTATATCTCTCATTTGAGTGATCTTTAAGATATGCCGATATTTTAGCCATCTCGGCTAAGTTTGTGACTTTCAATGTCCATTCTTGGGTTGTAGGCAAGTCTTCCTTCTTCCAGTATTGCGCCACCAACAGTCTTGCTGCCGTTATTAGGTGCAGAATCAAGTTAGTCTCTACCACTGTAAAGTCAGTACATATACCTAGTAAGAATAACTGAGGAATTTCTTGTAGCTCTGCTTGGAAAGTTATTATCTGTAGATCTGAAGCATCTCTCAACCTGTCCCAAGAAATCATGGACTCTGCTAGACTTCATTTTACAAAGAATTCCTCAAACTGAAAATAGTTCTGGGAACTCTCCAAAGTTAATTACCAATTAAGTAAGACAAAAATGAATAGTGAGTTGTTACATCATGATAATGCTGAAAGAATGGAAAGAGAGACAAGGTTGAAGAAATGGAAAATTTAAGGGGAGGAAAGAACATTGGAAGATTGAAAGACCAAATTACATAATGCAACTCTTCTGTTAATGAAGTTAACCAAGCAGTACTAATTTCAAAGGAGAAAAAAAAGAATACAATCCTTGCAGCAATATTTATAATAGAAAATGAGGTGCTACAGAAATAAAGCTTGGGAATGTGTAATCTTTCACCATATGCCTAACCTTACCCAAGGAAACCCAAGCAAGTTGCTTCCTTCAAGACATCAAAATAAGATTTGAAAGGGTTTGTTTTGCTTTCAGAAAGTTTAACTGTACTAGATATAACCAAGAAGTGTTGTTTACAGTTTGTAAGAAGGCCTGAAAATGCCACAAATGAAAAAGAAATGGTCCAACTGTTTGCCTTTGGTGCATAGGAACTGCTAGGATGCCAATTTCTAACTTATGAACTGTGGAAAAGATATTTATAAATTTATTGTTTGACTCATATCTCAGATATAGACCTGACCTGTTCTGTGTCTGACATGTTATAGAAGGTGTCTCTTGCTGTTTACTTTAAGGACCTCTGTAAAATATTCCATGTAATATTGGAATTTGACCTCCCAATTGCATTGCATCTGTCAATTTTTCAAATGCATTTTTCAGTTTTTCTGGTTGAATAATGAGGCATCATTATCCTTATGTGTACCTGTGCTTGTTTTAGTCCTCTGGGTAACAGAGTGTGAATGAAGAGAGAGGGAAATCAAGAATAGTTATTTAGTAAAGCTGTTTCTGCTACACTGAAATCCATCCTTCCTTCCTTCCTTCCTTCCTTCCTTCCTTCCTTCCTTACTTACTTACTTACTTACTTACTTCCTTTTTCTATGTACATACAATGCATGCATAATCAAATCAAGAATAATAAAGACATCCCAAGTTACTATTAGAGAAGGACATCGGATTAACATTCTTTTCATGTGGCTGCAGGAAGGAAGAATAAAGACCCCATGGAAAAAAATCTGCCTGCAATTGTTGCTAAAAGAATTTGTTGAAAGCCACAATGCATTTTGGAAGGCAATTGGATCATATTTCAGCCTTGGAGTTTTGACACATGTTCTGACAGCCTGCGGCAGATACGCCAAGAGCTTGTTCTATAAATCACATTTTGAGAAAAGGAGGTAGCAGCAGTGGTGGCAGCTGGTGGCTCTTTTTCTTGGCCATTTCTCTTGGATGGGGGCAGCCACTTAACCTGGCATCAGTAGAAGTTAAGGAGAAACCACGTAGCTCGTGAAAATTCCAGCTCTTCTCCTCCTTGTTAACCAAGGCTCAGTGCATGCGAAGACCTCCTTAAAAAATAAAAAAGAATTCCCGTGGTACTATGCGCGATGCAAATATGGGGATTTAATGGAATGCTGTTTTCATTTAGTTTTCTGGCAGCATTTTTAATATATATTTTTTTGCCTCCCAGATCAGACCTCTCCGTGGGGATGGAAATAGCACCAGTTTAAAAGAGGAGGAAAGCAAAGATGATGAAAACATTAGTCTTATCATCTCATATGCTTTTCGCTGCAAGCACTTTGACAGATACGAGAGGAGTAATATATTCACTGATATTTCTTTTTATGACTAGCAATTTTGTGCCTGTCCAATGGGAGAGCTTTTAAGATATTTCTATTGTTCTCTGGAAGGCTAGTTGCATTACAAATTTTCTAAGATGGGACAGATTGGGTTTTCAACCATAGATTGCACTCAAACAAATTTCTGGAGAGATAACAGGAGCACACAATAAGATTGGTTTTACTAGAATGGTTATAAGTACAATAAAGGAGAATATTTGTAGCTCAGGAAGGCTTCTTATTTATTTATTTATTATTTATTAATTAGACTTATATACCGCTACATAGGGCTTTCAGCCCTCTCTAAGCGGTTTACAGATTTTTTAGCAAATTGAGTCAGCAACTTGCCCCCACAGTCCGGGTTCTCATTTCACCCACCTCGGAAGGATGGAAGGCTGAGTCGACCTTGAGCCGGTGAGATTTGAACCGCTGAACTGCAGATAGCAGTCAGCTAAAGTGGCCTGCAGTACTGCACCCTAACCACTGCGCCACCTCGGCTCTTCTTGGTGCTCTCTAAGCTTGGTTGTTTTCTTGCAGGGATGTTTCATAACTCTAACTAGATAACATCAGCAGTGCTAAGAAGAGAAGGGGATTTGTGGAGTGGAAAAGGAGAAAGGGAGAAGAAGGGAGGGAGAGGAGGAGGAGGAGGAGGAGTGCGGGCTCCTTGGTGCTCTCTGAGCTTGGTTGTTCTTGATTATTCAAACTAGGCAACACCATCAGCTATCCCTGATGATGTTACCTAGTTTGGGGAAGGAAATGTCTGCAAGAAAATAACCAAGTTCAGAGACCACCAAGGACTCCTCATGTTTGTAACTGTCTGGCAAAATTTTGAACAAACGTCTGGATGAATTATCCCCCTGTGTTGCATATGAGTGAAGGGAAGAATACACCATCTTATCAAATATCCTTCCACTGAAAGTTTTATTCAGTCACAACAGCAAGTTGGAAAATAGGTTTTTCCCCCCTGACTTGCTCACTCAAAAATATTTTCCACCTCCTAATCCAGGAAACACAATATGTGTTAGTTTAAATAATTAAATAAACGTGTCTTTATAAAAAGTAATAAAATTAATATGTGTGAGATTAGATGTGATTTAGACAGATTTATGATTGCCACCAAAGCCATGAAACTTTGAGGGGTTTCAGACAGGGTAATTTCATCATTATGCTAGCTGGCCCAAGATCCAAGGTTGTGGGCTTTTCATATTATCTCTATTTTATTAGGTAATAAGATTGGTCACAGGAGGAGAGAAGAAATGAGGGAAGGAAAGAGGGAGGGAGGGAAGAAGAAGTAGGACCGTTGTAAGATAAGATGGATCTATGGGATGGTAAGAAAGCAATTTTCAAGTATATTGTCAACTATAGGGAAAAAATTGTTATAAATACATATTATTAATAACAGTAATGAGATCATATAATTGTGAATGTATATATGAAATTGATAAAATAAAAAAATTAATAAAAAAAAAGATTGGTCACATGTTGTATATGACAGCTGAACAAAGAGATGGAGTTTCTATAGATTTTATTGTTTTATTAGCTCCCTTTACATTTGAGCTGTCAAAGAAAGAAAGAAAGAAAGATAGAAAGAAAGAAAGAAAGAAAGATAGAAAGAATGAAAGGACAAAAGAAATTTAGTTATGTATTGCACAAATGGGAAATTGAGTTGCTATTATTGATTACTTTAAAAATGCTTAATGAGAATCCTATGCAGCTAGGGAACACTAAAGCAGTATGTCAAGGAGGAGGAGGAAGAGGAAAAAGTACATATCAATGTAGTATGTACTTTTTCCTCTTCCTCCCCCCTCCTTCTCCTCCTTGACATAGTGTTATAGTTATCACAATTGATGATAGTAAGACACTGAGTCCACCTCCTGTTAAAGCCATGACTCATAGCATGGATAATTACCCAAGGGGATAACTTTTGCATGTCCTGGGAGTAATTGCAAAATAATTTGCAATTGTTTGTGAATCAAGGATCCAGTTTTGGACTTCTGCTGCTGATAATCCTTGTGTAAAACAACGAAGTCTGGGTTTTTTGGGTGCGGAATTGCATTATTTGAGATAGAAAAATGGGTATTTTGGTTACTATTGCAACTGGGAACCACTGAGTTAAATCATTAAAAGCTTGTAAAACCACATAACAATCCAAACATTGGAAAAAAGGGTGCCTGAGCCCCGGTTTGCTTTGCCATAAATTTCTGCCATTGAAAGGATTCCCTTTGGGGAAGAATCTTGGATCCCTTAAAATTAATTGAGTAGCAATTTATCGGATTATAGAAGTATGATGTGTATCTCTACCTTCAAGGCATGCAGTGAGTTAACTTTGCCTTGTGATACCATTTTCTGAGTTACAAGTCTGTGCCTCTACCTCTCTGTATGAATGCCACCCACACAAAAGGGGAACGATGACAAGCCACAACTTGCAGAAGGTAGTCTAAGACACACCTATGCAATCACTGCTTTGCTACTCTAACAAACTCTCATGTTCCTGAATTCTCTGCATGAACCGAATGAACTAATACAGGCCAGGTACTATTGATGTTTCATTCCTTTTCAAATTGTACTTATATGGTTTTCTTTCTTTCTTTCTTTTACTGTTGGATATATGGGAATACTGGGAGGGCATTTTAATCAATGAATCTCTCTGTGTTCTTTGAATGGATTGAATGGAAAAAAGGACTCACGTGTTTATTAGGAACAACACGGCTACTGGCAAGGGTTGGACTGGCTGATGCCTCTCTCTTTGGACTTGGTTATTTTCAAGGCAAAATACTGCTACATTTTGTTTTGTGTTTAATTTTATTTACAAGGATGTGGGCAGTGCAAAGATCATGTGAATTTCTTACTAAGCTGTTGCTTGGATAAGATACAGAGGAAAGATAGATAGATGGATGTCTGTAGCTGACAGAGCACTTTAGATGTGAAACTATAAACAAAAGCATCGCCTAATTTTCATCTTAGCTTGCTTTGTGCTTGGATTTAAAAATGTCCCTTCTGTAAAATGATTTGTGTGTGTGTCTGTGTATGGGAACAAACAGTGAGGGGTATCACTACAAGAAATCAAATCTAATTGAAAAGATCTCTACAATGAAACAAGGCACAGATAGATAGTGGCAAACATTCACTCTCTGTCAGTTAAAAAGCAAAGCCATGTTGTTTATAATATTTAGGTGGAAAAATCGTCAATAGGCATGCAACAACAAGAAGATACATCTGATTGCAAATGCAAATACACGTACTTATTTGTAGGTGCAAACAGATTTATTTTTCAACTCTATTCTTTGCCGTTGAATTAGATAGTTCAGCATTAACTATGGTACCAAGAAATTGCTTTGGGTAAGATAAATAAGCATCCATGCACGTTGTTATGACAATGGGTTTTCTGGTATATAGATTTTCACAGGGCTCTTTATTTGTTATGTCCAGCTCACTGGTGGGTTCTGGGTGGTATGGCTCAGTACGGATGTACCAGTGGCAGCTGAGAGCAGTGGTCACCCTACAGGAATGGTGTTTCGGTGGGCTCACCTGCCCGCCCGGGTTCCTTACCTCTATTTGAGGGAAACGGGCCACTTGTATACAGCGCCTGCGCGACCTCACTGAGCAGCTGGGGAATTGCATCGGGGTGGTGTGTGCATGTGTGTGCAGCGTGTGTGCCCGCGGTGGATGCCCGGCCCCATCGGACTGTACCGACGGGATCCGGAACTCACTACCAGTCTAGATTAATTGTTAGCATTTTGGGTTAGCAGAGCTTGGAAATATCGTTATCAGAGTTCTGCGACATATTCAAGTGGACTACTATAATAAATGTGAAGCAGTGTAAATGTAATCTATGTCATTCATACTCTGGTTTAATCTAGGGCTGATCATGTAATGAGAGGGATTGGGGAGCACTTTTAAAGTTAAATCAAAGTTGACATCCTAATAAAGTCACCAGGGTGTCTTCCTTAGCCCTTTCTGAAAAGAGTTTAAATGGTGTTGTTTAATGTTTCTCTTTAAAACCTTGTGGATTAGCAGATTTAAGATTAGCCCTTCAAGGAATACCTGCTTTTGTATCTACATGCCTCCCTTATCTTTTTCCCCTAGAGCAGTGTTTCTCAACCTTGGCAACTTGAAGATGTCCGGACTTCAACTTCCAGAATTCCCCAGCCAGCATTCGCCAAGGTGGCGCAGTGGTTAAATGCAGCACTGCAGGCTACTGCTAGATCAGCAGTTCAGCGGTTCAAATCTCACCGGCTCAGGGTTGACTCAGCCTTCCATCCTTCCGAGGTGGGTAAAATGAGGACCCAGATTGTTGGGGGCAATATGCTGACTCTCTGTAAACCGCTTAGCGAGGCCTGAAAGGCCTATGAAGCGGTATATAAGTCTACTGCTATTGCTATTGCTATTGCCAAGGTTGAGAAACACTGCCCTAGAGACTTTCTTCCAGGTATCCTTGCAAGTTGATATAAAATACACATAACTGCCTGGAGAAAGACAAGCTTTTCATTTGCAGAATCCTGACCACAAGACACCAATGGCACCAAGATTCTTTCAACACTTTTTATCCTCCTACTACACAAGTTTATGTAATGCTCTAACATGCTTTTATTTATTTTATTTATTTATCAAATTTAGGTACGGCCCATCTCTCTGATGTTAGCCTCAGATATGTTCAGGACTGTACAGTTAATCCAGTTCTATAAACTGAAAATGTAAATGAACAAATAGTTCATGAAACTACTGTTGTGTTATCTTCCATCTAGTTGCAACCTGAACATGGAAAGATACCAAAGTTGTGCTAACTTTCTGCTTGCATATCTTTATTTTTGTAACTGCAGCATGGTACTGAAAGTGTGCAGTTCCTGCCTTGAAATATTTTATGAATTTGAACTGAAGAGTGGATTCTAAGTGGAAGAAATACATACAGTCAAGGTAGTCCTTGATTTACAACAGTTTATTTAGTGACTGTTTGCAGTTACAATAGCACAGATAAAAGTGACTTATGACCATTTCTCACACCACCATTATAGTATCTTCTTGGTCACGTGATTTACATTCGAATGCTTGGCAACTGTTTCGTATTTATGACAGTGTCCTGGGGTCATGTGATCACCTATTGTAACCTGACAAGCAAAGTTAACGAGGAAGCCAGATTCAACAACTCTGTTGCTAACTTAACAATTGCAGTGATTTGCTTAAAAATGTGGCAAGAAAATGAGGCAAACCCACTTAATTAATGTTTCACTTAGCAACATAGATTTTGGGCTCAATTGTGGTCATAAATCAAGGACTATCTGTGGCTATAACTAATAATAGGGAAACCTATCTTCTTGCTGTATCTCTTCAGCGCATTCCTTTTTCCCACAGGAATTTGCCATCTGATTTTCATAAGCATCTGTCCAATGCGATTCTAGATAAATTATTGAGAAGACCATAATGTCTGGTGTGATTTTCTGTATATGGTCAAGAGGGAAGCAAATGATCCATGTGCAGAGAAGGACTCTTAGATCAATTTCACCCAAGGAGAATGTAATGAGCAAAAGAAAAAAGTATATATTTATTTATTGAATGCATATAGTCACCGATCTCAAGTTTGCGACTTTAGGCCATTTACCATACATACATAGATGATATCATTCAAGAAAAGGCAAGACCCTTATTTGAGATCTTGTGTGCTGGATGGGGAGGGTAGGGTAGTCCATCTGTGATCTATGGACTTGAGATTGTCCATCTTTGACATGATATCTTTGAAACATCTGTTCAGAGAGTTCAGGAAATCAAAGTCTGCTTGTTTATGGTAATATATTAAAAATGCTCACAACCAGAGGTTCTGTAGAACTGGTAGCAGAAATGTTGAGTAGTTCTGTCTGGCCCTGCCCACAACTATTCTCTGCTTCCCAAGTCCCAGCTGATCGGGAGGAAATGGGGATTTTGCAGTAACCTTCCCCTGGAATGGGGAGGGAATGGAGATTTTACAGTATACTTCCCTTGCCATGCCCACCAAGCCATGCCACGCCCAACAAGCCATGCCCACAGAACCTGTAGTTAAAAAAATTGAATCACACCACTGCTCACAATGTATGACTCACTAAGATGAATATACCCATTAGCAATGAAGTGTGTTTTGATTCCTGCTTTTAAAGTAGTGTATAGTCTCTTTCTGTAGTCTGTCTTCTATTAGATCCTTTATGTCCATGGGAGGGGCTTTTGTTTTCAATCTATGGGGTATATGTTTTTCCCCCCATTTCTCATCATCCCTTGAAATGGGGGAAAACTGTTTCTTGGGAAACTCTTCCCTCCACTGACTTATGAAATGAAGCCAGCAAAAGAGCAGTAATTTGACATGGGAATGATAATTCCTGTCTACATCAGGAACTATTTCCTGGGCATAGCAATAAATGTCTCTTTAGGAACACAGACATGAGATTAGCAGAAGATTTAGGCATAAGATTTGGACAGGTAACTAATTTTATTGTATAAACTTAATTACAACGAAGATCCACTTTCAATTAGAAGGAAGATCTACTGGCCTAAGAATCTAGTTTTCTGTCCACATAAGATCCAATGTTTCAATAGTGAGTTTCTTTTTCTCTTTGTTGCAAAGGACTAGTTGCCATTCATTTTTCACCAGGGTCTTTAGATGGTGTTCAGCATGTCTTTTACAAAATATTTTGTTTTTGGGTCTATGCTCCCTTCTTCATATATCAGCCGGTTCCACCACAAATGCGCATACGACAAAAGCGTGTGTGACTAAAGTGCGGTGACAAAACCACGCCATCAAAACCGCGGAGATGAATGAGCGCTGAAGCGCACCGACAACAGCGCGCCGACAGAAGCGCGCTGTAACATAACCCTAAACCTAACCCTAAACCTAACCCTAAACCTAACCCTAAACCTTACCTTAACTTAAATCGCGCTTCTGTCGGAGCGCTGTTGTCGGCGTGCTTTTGACATCACAGTTTTAGCGCCGCGGTTTTGTCGGCGCGCTTTTGACGTTCGCGGTTATGTCGTGCCACGATATCAGCCTGCCAGCTGCGGTCTTTAGACTTTTAATATTTCATATTTCATATCTCATATCTGAGCAAAAACCTGCAGGTTTCAATCTGATGACTGATGAGGCAACCTTTGGTGAAAACTTGTAACCCATTGTTTCCTCAAGCATTCCCTGAGCTTGTTTCTTTAAAGTGGAATTTGTAGATATAAAAGGCAGAATTTGTTTTATTGTGATCATATACTGGGAAAATGTCTTGTATTTAAGCATTTGATAAACATCATAATACTATGATTTACAAATAAGGCACATGCATACGATCCATTTCTGGGAAACCAGTAAAGAATCTCAGGCCTAAAAGTTAGGCAGAGAAGTAAAAAATATTCTGGAAGGCCATGGCAAAATAATTATATGCTGCTTCCATACAGTTACGTAGAGATTTCTATAAAATTGGCAGAAGCTCAACTTAAACAACTTTATATATTTATTAAATTTATATTCTGCCCATCTTGTTCAGAGATGACTGAGTGATTTACAAACATTAAAATTAGTACACATTAAAACAATAAAGCAAAAAAACCTCCATCCCAAGTAATAAATACAAAAAAAATATGTTTCCAGAGATTGATAGTCTGGTGGAGAAAATGCTTGGCTGAGGTTTCAGTGTTATCAACTGATGCAGATTCTATTGAACTTTGTAACCAAAACTGATCTTCCAACTGGACAGATGAAAAATGAAGGCTAAGCAGTTGGGAAGAGTCAGCAATAATCCTATCTGTAGTTATTTGTCAAAGGAATTAATGTTGGGAAGCCAAATATTATATCTTATGCGGTATATGGTAAAGAAGATTCTGTGGCTAAAAGAAACATGTTCACTGTCTACAGATTTTTGTGCTCATATCAATTCTGTGGCATTGCACTTATATTCAAAAAAGCCAGCACTAATAGATTCAGAAAAACATGAAGTCCATTTCCAGAAGCCATACTCAATCATGGGTGGTTTACAATTTTTGAGAGCTTTATTTAATATTTCCATACCCACAGGCTATTTCCTATGGTTGTGACTATTTGTGATCATAGATATTTTCTAAAAATACTAGAATATTATTAATGATAATGATGCTTGAGAAGCTCTAATTTCAAATTTAATTGGACTCTCTCTGTGAGAATCTTATATGAATATTTTACCCTAAAGGTAATGTGTTTTTTTTTTTTAAAAAAATACATAACCTTTTGAATTTTTGGTATCATTTATAGACTACAACTTCTGTATTCTTTCTCTCTTATTTGTTTGTTAGGTGTATTAAAGTTGTTTATTCTTAATACAAGTTAATTTTCATTATTGATGTGATTTAATAAAATACTAAGGGGATTAGAGTCTTGTTAAATGACACAGATTATTCAAAGGAGAGCTAACTATGAATCACTTCTGGAATACTCCAGAATATTGTATATTGGCTGAGGAACAGGAAAGGTTAATGAGTTAGAAAGCTTGCATAACATAAGATAAAAAAATGCTAGATGCATTTTTTATGCTGTATAAAACTATATAGATGATACACCGCCTGGAGAACTAAACAATAGTAGGTCTTTTCATTTAAAATAATTGTGGAGTGCTCTGAATGGGAAAGGCTGATGAAAAAGGGGGGAAGATCTTTTTCTTCTTTTGGATGACTCTGAAAGTGAGAGCACAGCCTGAATAAAACACAGAGAAGAGAGATAGAAAAATGATTTTGGGCACTGTAGGCATCTTTAGGTATTGCACAGATCCCTGGAAAAAATGAGATGGCTTTTTTTAAATCTGCTGGAATGTTTAAGATTTGCCTATTTCTATGCTCAGTCTTTCAATCTGTAAAGAAAGGTTAATAGCACAAAACTTTAAGTAGCCTCCGGGGATTGTACTGCAAAGTCATTGATGTTACACATCAAGAAGATCTCACCATCCCTAGCGCTAGAGGGAACATAATTGTATTCTGAACCTAAAGAGAACAAAATAATTTTGTGTGGGCTTGTATCGCTGAATAATTACCAATTTTTTTTCTCTAATGGGATTGCCTGCGCTATTGCAGATGGTAAAGAATTTGTCTGCCAATCTTTCCAATTATGCATAATTTTCTTTATGCCGGGGAAGCTAGTTAAGTGGTCAGACCACCTTACTGTTTTTAAAAAGATATTTTGAGATCTAAAATTAACTTATTTTTTAAAAAAATTAAAAATAAGCAGACACTGGATTTTTCCACAAACACATCAGCAACCAGTTAGTATACATCTGGTGGGCCTATGTTTAGTTTTCAATGTATTATGCATATTCCAAAATCTTAAAGAATTCGTAGCTGTAGACTAACACTTTTAAGTAAAGTTTATGTACTGTTCAAGCATGCAAACCTACTTTCAGCTTGGCTTTATCGCCATAAACCTACCTCTATTTATATTATATAGGGACATTTTAGCAAGTGAAAATGAAGTGAAGACATTCCACAAGTTGGTTAGAAGTGTTAGAATAGCTTTTTTTTTTTAAGAGTAAAAGGAGCTGTGTATATGTCTCTCTCTCTCTGTGTGTTAAAATGTGTTGATGAGTAGACCTTTCTGGCTTTCTTCTAAAGAAGAATCCCTGAGAAATTATTTATTTTACTTGTAGAAAATATGGCATAGTTTAATTCCACTGTAGGATTGGCTTCGCTCCAAAAGCAAGCAGGATGTGGGTTTTATAAGTCTTTTAACGGAGAGTCTACTGTTTAGAATGGATTTGGATTTCGACTTCATGTTATCATTTGCTAGTGTTTGTTTATGCAATATACTATATGAATTTCCGTGGTGGGATCTGGAGGCACTATAATTTCAGTTCAGCCTAAACATAAAGTTGAGCCTAAAGAAAAGATTGCAGAACTCTGGCATATTTTGAACAGAGAGAATAATATAGTCAACTGCTTGGGTTAGTGCTTTGGATTAGTACGTTGTATGAACCCTAGCTATTGAAGATCGCTCAACAATTTGAGGTGCTTGGCTAAATCAAGGCATTGCTAAATATAATGTGGGCTCATTAGCCTGAATTTGGAATGCAACTGTAAGACCTCAGTGGTGAAATCTTCCACTGGAAAATTTCTCCCACATTGCTATCCTGGTTTATCATGAGCTACATTTTCTTCTCGCAACAGATGAGTGGAAGAGAAATTTGATTTAATTCATGACTTACTTTTGGAATAACATTCTGATTTAGGATGTATTTCTGAAACTTGGGCCAGTGAGCATGATGCCATTTAACACAAAAGTATCTTCCAAGTTATGCATTGAAGGATCAGCAGAGAGTTAACGTTGCTTGTAATCATTTTGTCAGCCTTCTAATAGACTTGACAAAGGGCCTGCATTTCCAGTTGTCAATCCAAGACAAAACAAGGAGTCAATGAACATAACGTTTAATCTGCCTAAACTGATGGGATTAATCTCTGGAACAACAATTGAGTCTCCAAAACTTAAAGAAAGTGATTATCTAGAATCTAGCCAGTTTCGAAATGGCAGCAATTTTAGTCACTTTGAGGATTAGTTTATTGGAATCTCTTGGATACCTTATCAAGCATTGAGACAATAGCTGTTGTTTTGATGGAATGAGGATTGGCAGAACTGTCTGAGATAATTCTGTTCATTCATGACCGACAGGATTCAGAAAAAAATGGTGCTTACACTGCTGATTTCCCCTCTTTAGTGCTCCATGTTGATCTTATATAATATTTCTGTACAAAACTACTGAAATTGACCAGCATTTGAGACTAGATCATAAGGGAAGGAGGGAAGCAATTGGAAAGAGTTGTAATTTGGAGATTAGTTAGCAATAAAAGGTGTTTAGCAGCCTATCTTCACAATCCTCTGCTTTACACAAACATTTTTTCATGGCCATGTTATGTGATGAAAAAGACCTTTTGTGAAAAGGAAACCCATAAATTATCCAATTAATTATATCATACTTAAGATTTAGCTTTTCTCTAAATTTCCCAGTGACGTAGCTAAGTTATCAGTTATCTTGGTTGGAAGAGAGGATAGTTCCAGAATGCTGTGTAAAAGAGCCACTGCTGTAACTTGGAAACAGATTTATTTATTGCTATCCAATTCTTGCAATTAATTTTGAATACATTGCAGCCTCATACTCTCTCCATTCTTTCTTCACTTCCAAAATATAAGAAAGGACCACTGTCCCAACTATAAGAAGAAGGGCAAAGGAAAAGAAAGATCTCCCCGTGGAGATTCGGACCCTCGCCACCCTTCAGGCCTTCCGTATGGCCGTTAAGACCTGGCTGGCCCAGCAGGCCTGGGGTTGTTGAGTTCCACCCCTACTCGAATTGGTTGTGTTTGTTGTGTTTTTTAAATTGTTTGTATTGTCCTGTTCTTGTTTTGTCTTACTTTTTTGTATTTGTTCTCCCCTCCCCTTGGCTTTTGTTCAGCCGCCCTGAGTCCCTTTGGGGAATAGGGTGGCATACAAGTTGAATAAATCCAAATCCAATCCAAGAATGTCCTCAAGACAAGCTCAATTCCTGATTACAGAAATTCCTGATGGCAGTTTTCCTGACAAGACTATGGAAATGGTTAACCACTGCATTTTGAGAATTGCTTTTTGGTTTTTCACTCTGGCCTACAGAATTGCACTTTCATAACAGGCTTCCACTCAGCTGCCAATTATGTCCTATGCAGGGGTGAGATGCTTCGTGCATGCTTCACTCGCGACCAAGGCCAAAATACCATTACCAGTTTGCCCAAACCAGTGCAAACCGGTTTCTGGGTTCTGAAGTAACATAGGACCAGAGGTGGGTTGCTACCAGTTCACACTGGTTCAGGCAAACCGGTGTGAACTGGTAGCAACCCATCTCTGGTTCTATATTACTTCAGAACCCAGAAAGTTTAGAAAAAGACCTATTTGACTCTTTTTTCTGTTTCTGCCCAACAAAAGGTTTTGTCCACCAATGGGTTTTGCACACCAATAAATGATGTTCTTTTATTTGGATTGTATTGTATTTGGTTTATTCAGGTTGGTTTGCATGTTTTTTCTTTCTTTCCAAAAGTGTTAGGATTATCAATCATTGTTTGACAGTTATCTCCATGAATTTATGTGCCCCGCTTAAACCATTGGGATATTAAATCACTGATTACATCTGCGCTGGCCAAAATTTTTTTGAAGATGAAATTTCAGTGATCAAAAAGGAACAAGAGTCCCAACCCTAGGAAAAAGTGGAAAGGTTGTAGCCCCCAGTATATTTTATTTATTGTCGCCTTTCTAAGCCACTGTAAATAAAGTAATAAAGACAACAAAAAAATATGTAGGGCCTTGTTTTTCATATTTTTAAGGGGTAAAATGGATGCTTTAAACCTTGGCGCAAAACTTAGAATATCCATTTCACTTATTTAAAACATCTGAATCCTCTAAAATATAACCCTGGCTGCACTTTGGAGAGCACTTTTTAAAATGCTGTGCAAACTTGGTGTGGCTCTTGAGTCAACGGAAGTTGCATTCCTCTGCAACATTGCAATGTGCAGGCAAGCACACCTGCACTGCAAGTAGAATTTAAGCAGTTGTAGAGGTTAAGGAGATGTGTCATTGTGAAGGTTATGGAGATGTGTCATTTCCCCCTTTTGAAAAAAAAAACATTTTTCCACATGCTGTCACTGTTGATTGAAGGGCATATTAGAGTACTGGTCTTGTATGCTAACCATAGCTAATTTCCCAAGGCACATCTTGCAAATCAATTTTAAGAACACATGCAATTAATTCGTGTCCTTCCTCCACTTAAAATAGCATCAGGGAAGATAGCCTAGTAAACATTCCTCCCTTTTCATTTATTCTGGTGATACAGACAACACTGTGGCATTCAATGGGTGGCTGAGGTACAAATAAAGTTAAATCTAAATCTAAATCTGAGGTGGGGGTACGGAGTTGGTTTGAGCCAGGATGTGGCTCAAACAATGTGAAACAATTAAACTAAGTTATTTAATAGCCCACATGTAAGCTTGTCCTTCATTTTGCATCCTGAAATTCTATTACTGTGGACATATTTAATCAAATGTATTCACATTGGGAGCATAATTCAATATTTTAAATAATCATAATAGTTTAAGCCTCTCAGTACAACACATAGGCCAAAAAAATGAGGGCAGAGGCTACAATAGAATGATCAGAGCCTTGTCTTTTTTTACACACAATACTCATAAAAGGGGCAAAGCTTTAACAATTTACTATAGCTGCCATCTTGCCTGTTTGATACCCTGCATAACATCTCTTGCATCCTAACTTTTGGAACTTTTCTACCACACAACTATTTTACTAGCTTTTTCAAAGGGCTGAGGAAAATTCAAAACTCAGCAACTCTACTGTACTCTAAAGCACGTTAATGAAACATTTTACATTCTTTATGTATTCTGCTACTTCATAACCTAACCTTCACCTCCTCAGGGTGCTGTCGGCCAGACAGTGTCGGCTAGTGACCCACAGGGGGAGAGCCTTCTCTGTGGGAGCGCCTTCCCTCTGGAATGAGCTACCCCCGGAGCTTCGTATAATCCCTGACCTCCGGTCCTTCCGATGCGCCCTAAAAAGTTGGCTTTTCCAGCAAGCCAGCCTGGCCTGAACAAAACAAAATAAATTATTGATCATTGTTAATTTTAATTCAATTTTTTTTTAAAAAAAATGTCATTGTCAATTTTAATTGGGTTTGGGATATTCCAGAGGTGGGTTTCTAGCAGTTCACATCTATTCGGTAGAACCGGTTTGTCAAATCTACCGAACCGGTTAGAAGAGGTCCCACCAGTGGACCCGGAAAGCAGGCCACACCTACAGAAGAGGTTCCAAAATTTTTTGAAACCCACCACTGGTCCTTGGATATGATTATTCTACACTATCATGCTCATATTTATAAAACTCAGTGCCTCTGTGAAAGGTAAGGATGACTACGGCGTTTGTGGTGCAATCAGAACATTGCGTGTGTTGAAGTTGTTTTAACGCAAACCAAAGATGCCTTTTAAAAAACAAGTTTACATCATATTCTTATGCATGCCAGTGCTGTGTGTGAGGTAATTTAAGGTGGTTCTGACAAGTGTCGTCGGCATCTTCATATCCGGTCACATGGGCGGCAAGCCACTCCCATCCGGTCACATGGGAGGCAAGCCACTCCCACAAAAGAGGCCACACCCACAGAATAGGTTTGAACAATTTTTGAAACCCACCACTGGGATATTCTATTTAATTTTTTTAACTTTTGTATTATGTGTTTCTTTTAATGTTGTACGCCGCCCTGAGTCCTTGGGAGAAGGGCGGCATATAAATCTAATAAACCTAAACCTAAACCTAAAATGCAGGCTGAGAGACAATAATAATAAAACCCGGATGTGCATTGATTACGTGACATATAAGTTCCTTACAGTTTTCACACACAGCTTCCATCTCCTCACCAATTTTAAGAACACCAAAAAAGACATTGGTGTGTGATAGATGTTTTGGAGCTTGATGGTGCACTTAAGTGATATACCACACAAATATGACTAAGATACTTGATGAATTTATAAACCTTAAAAACAGTTGTAGGGAAGGAAAGGGATTTAAAAAAATAAATAAATTTTCATGCCATTTTCTGTATAGAGAAAAATCCTCTCCAAGGATTTTGTCTGGCAAAAAAAAAAAAAAACCCATGTTGATTCTTTTATGTAATTTTTACTACAGAGCATGTAAGAGCTTTTCAACATTGGGGAAGTGACGTTGAAAAGAAAAGAGTTTAACTCCTTCCATTCAGTGCAACAATCTCAATTAATTGCTAAAACATCTGCAGTTGTTTTTAATTTACCCCACATACACATGCACACATAAAAACACATGTACACCCATAAACACACGCACAGCATGAATATAGAGCTATATGCATCAACAGCCCTTTGCAAATTCCACATTATATGTCTATCATGGATCTCCAATATCATGTCTTATTTGGCTTTAGATGTTACCTACTGTTAGGATCATTCATAAATAGTAGTAAATCGACTATTTGTTCTGGCTTCAATCTAATAATATTTCCTTGTTAGCAGTAGGCAAGATTTATCAAACCTTATACTGTTACCATGTTTTTTAGGGTGCTGGAATAAATAGCATAAAAGAATAATCAGAATTACAATAGAGAACATTTGTTCTATGGATGCTTGATGCTTTTTTAGCTGTGGAAAATGGGCAAAGGAAATACTGAGATTTATCAGTTATGAGCATGTCCTGGTTGCAAACTGCAGGTAATCCAATACGAAAAGCATTTTTTCTTTGGTCCCATTGCTCTTTTATATCCAAAACACCAATAATTTGTTGCCTGTTTTTATTGGGTTGGAAGGAAGGATTGATTTGAGGTGGCGCAGTGGTTAGGGTGCAGTACTGCAGGCCACTTCAGCTGACTGTTATCTGCAGTTCAGCGGTTCTAATCTCACCGGCTCAAGGTTGACTCAGCCTTCCATCCTTCTGAGGCGGGTGAAATGAGGCCCCAGACTGTGGGGGCGATATGCTGACTCTGTAAACCGCTTAGAGGGGGCTGAAAGCCCTATGAAGCGGTATATAAGTCTAACTGCTATTGCCATGATGAAAATGTAAAAAATTAAATAAAAAAGCAACTTACTTAGGCAAGGCTGCCAAGGCATGATTTGCTGCTCCCAGATCAGGAGGCGGGAGAATCACGTGCCTCCTTTGCATAAGGAATTTTTCGCCTTTTAACCCTTGCTTAACTCTGTGCATGGGTTAAAAGGCGAAAAATTCTTTATGCAAAGGAGGCACGTGATTCTCCCGCCTCCCCATACAGTTAGCACTAAGCAGACTCAGAGTCACAGTGACTCTGGAGTCTGGCAGCAACTACCTTAGCCTTTTTAATTATTTTAAAAATTATTTTCTTTTTCTCATGACACTGGTGAGGCCCCGCCTCCCTTGCCTCCCCTGACTGCACGTCCCTGAGGTCAGATCAGCAACAACTCAGGTTTCACCTAAAAAGGGAATAATGATAGAGTTGCTACAAAGGGCTTTGACATCTAGATGGCTCTACGTGGGCTGGTACTATAAGGGGATGTCTGTGTTATAATTTTCATAGAGGGGTTTTTTGCATTTTATTTTACACTTTTATTCTTGCACTTGGATTCTGGTGGCATAGAAATGAGAATGACGGCTTAAGATAGGTGAAACAATGGCTTAGGAACTTGTGGGCTTCTAAAAATGGGTGGGGGGAACAGCTCCCTTTAGCTCTTATAATTGGCCATACTGGTTCATGGGAACTAGAGACCAATATCACTTGGAGTATCACAGTCTTCTCACCTGCTAGTTCAGACTGAAAGAAGATGGATACAAGCTAACTAGTTTTCATGGCAAAAATTAGATGATATAAATGCATTTGTGCACAGTGATCTTGTTAAGGTAAAGGTTCCCTTCAGACATATGTGCTAGTTGTTCCTGACTCTAGGGGGTGGTGCTCATCTCTGTTTCAAAGCCGAAGAGCCAGTGCAGTCGAAGAAGTGTCCGTGGTCATGTGGCCGGCATGACTAAATGCCGAAGGCACATGGAATGCTGTTACTTTCCCACCAAAGGTGGTCCCTATTTTTCTACTTGCATTTTTATGTGCTTTTGAACTGCTAGGTTGGCAGAAGCTGGGATAAGTAATGGGAACTCACTCCATTATGCAGCACTAGGTATTCGAACCGCCCAACCGCTGACCTTTCTGATCGACAAGTTCAGTGTCTTAGCCACTGAACTACCACGTCCCTTGTGATCTTGTTAATTATTCTTTATTTCAATCCCTAAGTATAAAAAAATCACATGAAAATAGTCGTACAAATTTCCAGAAGCAGGTCCACAATCTTGCAAAAGATCTACCGCTCATTAGCTGCGGGGGTCTCATATTATAATCCTGGCAGTATATAATATTGGCATCATTTGGATTGTCTGGAGGCCTCGCATACAGGCTGGTACTTTCAAGTAAATTTTCTTATTCATAAATCTGTGTTCAACATGGGAGGGTGAAACTCTTTCACAGAGTAAATGAGAAAGATAGAACTGAGAGTATAACCCCACTTATGCAGCTGTGGCATAGTATCCTATACACAAGCACTGTGTGCAGTCTTAGATAGTTCCAGCTGTAAGAATCAGTTTGTATACAGATAATGTCAAGGTAGCTGTTTCCAATTCTCTTACTCTTGACTCCCAAGTCTTTTTTTTTCTTAGTAGACATTTTCTGAGCTCACTAAGGCTCTCAACACAACAAATCCATTTGCAGTATATGAGGAATAGAGGGCCAGGATACTATATGTATCATGGACTGTTTAGACCAGTGTTTCTCAACCTTGGCAACTTGAAGATGTCTGGACTCCAACTCCCAGAATTCCCCAGCCAGCATTCGCTGGGATTTGAAGTCCAGACATCTTCAAGTTGCCAAGATTGAGAAACACTGGTTTAGACTATGTTCCAGCAGAAGATTTTGTCTGTCTTAGACCCCTATAGCATGACACTGGGAAAAAATATTATTTAGCACCCAGACAGGTCCTCCTTCTTAGTAGATAAGCTGAATTAAATACAAAACTTATCAAAATGCTTTATTGCATATTCGTCATTCCCAGAGCCTTGGGCTCTATAAGGCAAGGACATTCATCTAATGGTTATCTAAATTGCCTACATCAGATCTGCCCCCACACGCTTGGTATATGTTTGTTCTGTCTGATTTAGCAATTCCTTTGAAGAATTGGAAGAGGTTATCTATGTTCTCACCAGCAAACACAGGGTGTGCCCGATGATGAAGGGTGTGTGACAGCATAGTTGAATTACAGTGGAATTTATCCCAGAGGCCATAATTGCCTTTGTACTTAGTCAGGGTATCAACAAAGAGAATAACTGGATAAAAATCCAAAAACTTTAGTGAGCAGAGAGTGAGAACTGGCTACCCTTACCACAAACAGCAGCACCATTAGAAACAAGAGTTCTTTAACTTCATTGTGAAAGACATTTCCTAGAGAACTACAGGGACAGTAACTCTTGAGTGACAGGATTGCACACTGCCAAACTTCCTTGTAAACATGAATCGCACATTTGATCTTATCTTGTAAAATGGTTGATCTTCATTATCTGTTCCATCTTAGCTACCTGAACAGATACAAGGCTTAGAAGGCAACTAAATGAATTGCTCAATAAGCTGTGTTCTGTATAAGGCTGTCTAATTGCTGTACAGGTCCATCTGGTCTGTTATGCTACAGTTCCTACTAGCCCTGATATAATGATATTTCTACGGTTCAGGTATAACAGGTAGGAACATTTCCTGGGTTGGGAATAGATCAGGATGAAACAGTCACATCAGAGGTGGGTTCCTACCAGCTCGCACCTATTCGGTAGAACCAGTTCGTCAAATCTACCGAACTGGTTAGAAGAGGTTCCACCAGTGGACCCAGAAAGCAGGCCACACCTATAGAAGAGGTTCCAAATTTTTTTGAAACCCACCACTGGTCCTTGGATATGATTATTCTACACTACCATGCTCATATTTATAAAACTCAGTGCCTCTGTGAAAGGTAAGGATGACTACTGCGTTTGTGGTGCAATCAGAAGATTGCGTGTGTTGAAGTTGTTTTAACGCAAACCAAAGATGCCTTTCAAAAAACAAGTTTATATCATATTCTTATGCATGCCAGTGCTGTGTGTGAGGTAATTTAAGGTGGTTCTGACAAGTGTCGTCGGATCTTCATATCCGGTCACATGGGCGGCAAGCCACTCCCATCCAGTTACATGGGCAGCAAGCCACTCCCACAAAGGAGGCCACATCCACAGAGTAGGTTTGAACAATTTTTGAAACCCATCACTGAGTCACATGTGATTCCCATAAGCTGCAAATCAAATAATATTGTTGAGCTGGCTCTGGAGAGATGGATTTCCCATTACCTGGAATGAAAAAAAAAACCTTCATTCTAGCATAGCTTTCCTTGTTATTTCAGTGATAAACCTGTGTAAGGTGAATACCCTAACTTGAGTTTTAAAATGTCAGGTGCTATTGACGACAACGTGTCATCGTGAGTTTGACACCCTGGTGTATCATAAGAGAGCATGCCTTCACAGAAGGCTTCTTAGGAAGAAGTGAAAAAGTTCCTAGATTGTACAGCTCCCAAACAAGCTACAACAGAGAAAGCTGTATTTTCTTTAGTCTCTCTTGCTAGATAGAAGCCAAGTAGATATGAAGAAGATACACTAATATGCTGCTTCTTTTAGTGAACCACTGTTCTCAACTATTTAGGCATACACAGTATGCAAATCCTCTTAAAGTAATGTATTCCTTCACCTTAACTCCTAGGTTTTCTTCTCTTTCTCTAGTGAAGACAGAATCTATGATATAGAAACTGTTGCTATCAGCTATATGCTACTAAAACCTGTATGTGTGTTTGTTTCAAGGGGGGTGGGTTCCTACCAGTTCACACCTATTCGGTAGAACCGGTTAGTCAAATCTACCGAACCGGTTAGAAGAGGTTCCACCAGTGGACCCAGAAAGCAGGCCACACCTACAGAAGAGGTTCCAAATTTTTTTGAAACCCACCACTGGTTTGTTTGTAACCTTCAGATGGGCAAAATTGAAAGGTATAGGCAACAATAAATGAGACAAGGTAACGCCAACTCCAAATGAGCTAGAGAATGTTGGGATTCATAACTCCCAAGGGAATGAAATTTAGGGGTTGTTTCAACACCTCTGTCATACCACTACATTTAACCATAGTGAGGCGGTTCTGGTTTCCATAATTTTCTGACAGTTTCCCAGAAGGCAATGGGGAAGCTGGCAGGAACTGTAAAAGTTGATTGTAATGGCCAAATCTCTCTGCAACCATCTGAAGGTTGAGCTGAGGTGGCGCAGTGGTTAGGGTGCAGTACTGCAGGCCACTTCAGCTGACTGTTATCTGCAGTTCAGCGGTTCTAATCTCACCGGCTCAAGGTTGACTCAGCCTTCCATCCTTCCGAGGTGGGTGAAATGAGGACCCAGACTGTGGGGGCGATATGCTGACTCTGTAAACCGCTTAGAGAGGGCTGAAAGCCCTATGAAGCGGTATATAAGTCTAACTGCTATTGAATTGCAAATACTTTACTTGTGGAAAACTAAGTAATGGAGAAGCAGGCAGGGCAGGTTGCAACTTGCTCTGGTAAGTCTCCCTGCCGCCGCCCCCCCCCCCCCCTTTGCATCCTCCTACACCCAGCAGGAGCTGCTTACGTACCTGTTGACTTCGGACTCACAACTTCCTGCTGTCTTCCACACTGACTTTCTTCTTCCTGCATGCTTCCCACAAGCCAATAAATGGGGAAGTGAGAGGGAAGGAAGAGGGGGGGGAGAGGCAGGAAGTAACAGGGAGGGAGGAATAAAAGAAGGCAGGAGAAAGAGAAGGAAAGAAGCTGGAAGGAAGGAGTGGGAAGGAAGGGAGGGACAAAGAAAAGAAGATTTCAAATGCTCCCTGCCAGCTTCCAAAAAGAGAACACACCGCAAAAGTCAACAGGAAGTCACAATCTCACTAATGTTTTGCCTGCCTATGGTTATTCTCTGTTTAGACAAGGAATTATCTCTGAAATGATGACCAAAGGCATAATGGTTCTCTAGTGATGCTAGCTGGCATTTTGTCAATTTTAATGGCCAAATCTGGCTCTGGGTTCTGCCTCAGCTTCTAATAAGCAACCAAGTAGGAAGATCATTTAAAAGCAATTTATTAGAGTACTTTGCTAATGTGGTGTTTCTCTAGGAAAAGGGGGAACCAGGAAAAATGGCTTACATTTACTTTTATAGTTAGTGCAACGAAGAACTTCAAAGCAAAAGTTGATTAGTTTAGAAATGTCCGGTCATATCACAAGAATTAAAGCATCCAATAATATGTGAGCATAGCCACATATTATTGTATTGTGAGCCTTGTATTGTGAGTGAAAGTAAAAGAAACATTTTCAAAAGAAAAACATCAAGATGGAAATGGGTAAGATACATTCTCAGCACTGCCCAAGGGTGAGCTTGAATATTTTCTTTGTTCATGGAGGCTTGAGAACAGCTAAAATGAAGCTGTTGTCTACAATAGAGGTCTCCAATCACCAGAGGACCCTGGCATGCCAGAAACCGGGCCACGCAAACAGGCGAAGCCCCATTCCCCATGGGGATGCAGGAAGCACGCAAAACCATGCCCCCTACAGTCCACAAAAAACTCCTCTCTTCATGGAAGAAGTCAGTGGTGGGTTTCAAAAAATTTTCGAACCTACTCTGGGTGTGGCCTCCTTTGTGGGAGTGGCTTGCCGGCCATGTGACCTGGTGGGAGTGGCTTGCCGGCCATGTGTTCTCTCTCTCTCTCTCTCTCTCCTTCCTTCCTTTTGTCTCTCTGTCCCTTTTTCCTTTTTTTCTTTCATCTCTCTCACTTTTTCTTTCTTTTTTTTCTTTTTTTCTTTTTTTCTTTTTTTCTTTTTTCCTTTTTCTTTTTTCTTTCTTTCTTTCTTTCTTTCTTTCTTTCCTTCTTTCTTTCTTCCTTTCTCTTTCTCTCTCTGTGTGAGTCTGTGTGTATGTGTGTGTGTGTGTGTGTGTATGTCAGTGGTGGGTTTCAAAAAATGTTTGGAACCTCTTCTGTAGGTGTCGCCTGCTTTCTGGGTCCTCTGGTGGAACCTTTTCTAACCGGTTTGGTAGATTTGACGAACCGGTTCTACCGAACTGGTTCGAACTTGCAGGAACCCACTTCTGGAAGAGGTCCTTGATGCCCAAAAGGTTTGAGGGCCTGCTGATCTACAATGTACCCAATGGTCTCCTGCCAGCCTGGTTTCTGAAAGAGAGGCTTTTCTTGAAGCTTAAGGCATGTGGCAAATTATTAGCAATACAGATAGTCCTTGACTTACAATAGTTCACTTAATGACCATTCAAAGTTACAAAGTTAGGGGAAAAAGTATGCAGCATCTCCATAGTCACGTAATTTACATTTGGAAGCTTGACAACTGACTCACATTTATGACAGTTGCAATGTCTCCGGGCATGTGATTAATCTTTTCTGACCAGGAAAGTCAACGGAGAAACCAGATTCACTTAACAACCATGTCACTAATTTAATAACTGCAGTGATTCACTTAACAAATGTGGCAATAAAAATCATAAAATGAGGCAAAACTTACTTAACAAATTTCTCACTTTGCAACCTAGTTTTTGGGCTCAATTGTGGTGGTATGTTGAGGACTACGTATCCTGCACATTGTAAAAAGCAAAATTAAAATACAACAAAACCTATGTTGATTAGACAGTGCAACAGTACTACAAAAACCATACTGCAAATATTGCAAAGTCCATCCTGTGTGGCTTTCACTAGTTTTAAACTAAGACTAGATTGCTCTTTAACCTTCTTAAAATGTGGGCCAGTCTTAAGCCAAGTTGTGGGATGTATCTAGACGTAATTAATTACAGTTTAGGCTTCTGGAGTAAACTGTGAGTAATTGAAATTAAAAATGAAAGCTTTGAAATTTCTCCTTGTGGTTGGACAGGAGTGGAACGGAGGGAATGCCCAAGGACTGAGGAAGGGAATGAAATCTATACAAGTATAAATAAACCACAGGTTATAGCTGTGCCAGGCTAGTTAAATGATTTGGGATTGTGGCTAAATAACTTTTTGCATAGCTAGCAACATTATTAGCTCTGAGATTTACCCAGATTGCTAGGCCAGACTCATATAAAATTTTTATTCCTTTTACTCCTAATAATATATTACTCATTTCCTGCTGCCATTAATAGTGGGAAAACAAAGTTCTACTTTCCACTAGTCAGTTGTGTAAGAGTAGCAGGCAATGAAAAACCACTGATTCCTTTCTTACTAGGAACTATCCTAGTGGAAAAAGCGGGCAAAACGTTTTCCCATTAATAAACTGTGGGGCAAATCAAAGCTTTACTTCACAATGAAAATGGCCCAGTCAGAGAACAAGCTAAAAATACAGGAATTAACAATTGAGAGCTTCAGAAATATCCAGTTCAGACATGTACCTATTGCATTTTCTTCATTTTGCATTTGATGTGGTGGAGGGAAGCAAAAGTTTAAGTACGGTTTTTCTGTTTATCGCAGTACGCAAAGAACATATACTTGACGATTGTTGTACACTTTAATCTGATTTTTCTAATCTCCAAGGAAAGAGAAAAGTTACAATGATTGAAAACTTGCTAATCCCCATGAAATAGAGGAGATTTCTTAAATACAATGGAGGAGATTTCTTTAAAAAATGTTTCAATAATTAACAATCTTCAGAAGAACAGAACCACAATGGTTACTCAAGAGATGCACTTTCAGTTAGTCAAACATTTCTAGAGAAGCAGCAGCTTTGGTCCGCTGCAGCAAAAAATAAATAGAATAAATGAGAGCCGAGATAGCGCAGTGGTTAAATGCAGCACTGCAGGCTACTTCAGCTGACTGCAGTTCTGCAGTTCGGTTCAAATCTCACCGGCTCAAGGTTGACTCAGCCTTCCATCCTTCCGAGGTGGGTAAAATGAGGACCCAGACTGTGGGGGTGATATGCTGACTCTGTAAACCACTTAGAGAGGGCTGAAAGCCCTATGAAGCGGTATATAAGTCTAACTGCTATTGCTATTGCTATATTTAGGCTTTTTCTCACTGTTCAGATACAGAATTAGCTACTCATCCTTGAGTTGGCAGGGAACTGGACTGGCATGAAACCAGCTGCTCCATTGCTGATCCTAAACTGCCTCTCTTGCTTCTGTCCTTGTATTTGTCAATCCTCCCAGGTAAACCAGACAGGAAACACAAACAAATCAGCTAATTTTACTTTATTGTAAAGCTACATTAACAGAAACTTGCAAGTCTGCTTTCCCAATGCCAACAGCCTGATCGATTAGGGTGGGTCTTTCCTAGTTTCTCTCCAATCACTGAACAACTCCAGGCTCCTTTTCTTGATGGCAGCTCTTCCCCTCCTCCCTCAAGGTCACTCCCACATGCCATTACATCATTATGTGACAAATCTTAACAGATTTTACACACCTTGCAGCTGCCTTGGGTGGTGCCAGAAGAAGGAGAAAAGTACTATTTGCCCAATAGTCATGCACCACTTAAATTTGTTTTGGCAAGGAGAGTAGCTATATAAATTAAAGCAAATAAATTTAAAGCTGTCATAGGTTGAGGATAAGGTGGAAGTAATATCCTGGGCACAATAAAAATAAATAAATATTGCCAGGATATGACTATGGTTCAAATGCATATAGAGTTATCTTGAGTAAGTATGGATAGTAATGGCTCTGTTGAAGTTAGAAAGAAGAGAAACTAGAAGTGACACAGGAGTCCCAGAATTGATAAGCAGATTAGCACATAAGGATGCTGATTTCTGCTTAGGACATGGATAAGAGAGCCGAGGTGGCGCAGTGGTTAGAGTGCAGTACTGCAGGCCACTTCAGCTGACTGCTATCTGCAGTTCGGCGGTTCAAATCTCACCGGCTCAAGGTTGACTCAGCCTTCCATCCTTCCGAGGTGGGTAAAATGAGGACCCGGATTGTTGTTGGGGGCAATATGCTGACTCTGTAAACCGTTTAGAGAGGGCTGAAAGCCCTATGAAGCGGTATATAAGTCTAACTGCTATTGCTATTGCTATAATATTATGGGAACTCTTTTTTTTTAAACACAGGTGAAGGATTTCAATCTTCTACACGAAGTGAATGTGCTACAGTGAAGAGAGTTACACAATTTTGAATATCTAGTTAGGTAGTCCAGTATCAATACTGATACACTGCTTTTTAAATTATTCCTGTTCTATTGAATATTTATTTTGAAACTTTTTTTATATTTAAAAAAAGTCAGCTCAGAAAACATTACCGAAAAATGTCCATGCTCATGTTTAGATGGCGCAAATCTAAACTATAAAATAAGGTTAAATGCTTTTAGCTACCATGAAGCATGGTACAGCAGGTTTATCAATAGGCCTTGCATTTCTGGCACACTTGCCTTTGAAAGTTTAGCTTCGCTGAACTTTAAAACCATAGCAGGAGGAACCTCAAGGCATCAGATGAAAAGAAGATACTAGGAAAGTGTTCCAAAGTTTCCAAAAGCTGGAAGAGGACTGAATCAGTGAGAGCCAAGGCCATCGGGAAATTTTCCAAATACTGCCTGTGGCTTACAGATCAGAGGGCAAGAACCAATAATTTAGACAAATAAATTGACCACAGCTTCACCACAGAAACCTCTCCCACATCCTTTGGAGCTACCTAAAAGTGTTCACTTTCTTTTTGTGTCTTTCTTCCACACCCACTCCATTTAAATGAATTTTATATTTACAGACAAAACTATTGATACGCTGGGAAGGGTGGGGGGCTACTGAGATAAAGCTATTGACAAGACTATAAACAAAAAGTTCAGAAAAATTCACCCAATTTGTTATACCAAGATATTAATTCATCCAGAGAACTTTCCTCATTGAGTGGAATGGAAATTATTAATAATACCAGCTTTGGTTACAATTTTGGAACATGAGGTTCCTTTAAACTGATGTGGTTTTACTATAATTCTAATTACAAATCATAAAGTACAGTAATTGAGTTGTTTTTATTGACTAAAAATCTGAATCTAAGTCTATACCTTTGTTGAATTTAAGCATTTATTCATTTGGCTATTTTGCACTAAAAATTTCAAGCAATTTCTGCACAACTCTTTTTCAATATCTCAGACCACTGAAAATCAAAATAGAAGCTTATCCTTTAATTTCATGCTTTTGATCTTGGATATTTTATTTATGTACACACAGAAACGTACGTACGTACGTACGTATGTATAGATATATACCCCCTGTTTTCCAGAAAATAAGATCTCCCCAGATAATAAGCCCAATCGAGCATTTGAGTGCATGCACTAAAATAATTCCTCCTCCAAAAATAAGCCATCCTCAATAACATTGCAACACAGCAGCAGCCATGAGGTGACGACGCTCACCGCCTCCTACACCTCAAAAAAAATAAGACCTCCCCGAAAATAAGGCCAAGCACTTATTTCGGGGGTCAAAAGAAAATAAGACCCTGTCTTATTTTGGGGAAAACACGGTATGTGTGTGTTAGTGTGTGTGTGTGTGTGTATATATATATATATATATATATATATATATATATATATATATATATGACCTAGCTTTGTTATCAAATCAAGTGAAACTCATTGCCCCTTAATGTGGGATATGAAAGATATCATTAAAAATATCCACTTCAGTAAAATGAGCACATGAGTTCATAGCAGCAGACTTTTAAAAATTCATGTATATTTTTAACTTCAAGATCTAAAACTCCCTATGTAAGCCCCAGAAAATGTATAGATAGTGGGAATGGCTTGCAATAAGACCCCTCCAAGAATATTTGCTTTTTCAAGGATGAGGTGTAACTATCCATGAATGTAAACCAGTCCAAGCTTGCCCAGAATATTTATTTTATCCAGAATTTAAGACAGCAAAGGCTCCAGCTTGCCTCAAGGGTGACACAGTCAAAGTGCATTCACAATTAATCAAGAAGCAGAGAACATGGCCTTCAAAATGTTAGATTGGATTGTTTCCAAAGTTAGAAGTGCCCTTGATTTCTGACAGAGATTTGAACGCGATATAGCAGCAAATTTAAAATCTTTGCTTTGAATAATTTGATGGCTGTGAGTTCATAATTATTGCCTTTGTGGGTTGCAAATTTCATAATCTTGTTGGAGACTCTGCTCTTGACAAGAAGTCATTTGTCTGGTGAGTCTAAGAAATTGGTAATATTTGGTAATGAATACCAAAAGTTCTTAACTTGCTCAATTCGTTTTATCACTGATTTGCAATTACCAAAAAGATTGAAAACAAAAGTTGGTTTAGCTAATTTCTAGGTTTTCCCTGGCACAGCAGGATCCTACTATTGTTAAACATCTATGGAAGCCGACTTGGAATATTAGCAGGCTTATTCTTGATACTTTTCTAAAATTGGAAGCGTGATAAAATAATTTCTTTAGAAAGTGAAAGGAAATTGTTGATGGTTATACTGTAAATATAGCAACTATAAAATGACATTTTAAAAAAATTGAGAAACCCAGCAAAATTAGGTCCCCTACAAATTCTTTAATTCAAGATTGATTAAAATTTTTGAATTTGAAACAGCCAACCACTCAGGCATAGGGTCAGAAATCAATAGCAATAGCAGTTAGACGTATATACCGCTTCATAGGGCTTTCAGCCCTCTCTAAGCGGTTTACAGAGACAGCATATTGCCCCCAACAATCCGGGTCCTCATTTTACCCACCTCGGAAGGATGGAAGGCTGAGTCAACCCTGAGCCAGTGAGATTTGAACAGCCGAACTGCCGAACTAGCAGTCAGCTGAAGTAGCCTGCAGTACTGCACTCTAACCACTGCACCACCTCGGCATCAACACCTTTATGCTATCATTTTTGAATGACAAAAAAAATTGGTAGCAGTTGTAAATAGCCCAGGTCCCTGCTAGGACTGGATTATTAGAAGAGGAAGTAGCAATGAGCCGAGGTGGCGCAGTGGTTAGGGTGCAGTACTGCAGGCCACTTCAGCTGACTGTTATCTGCAGTTTAGCGGTTCTAATCTCACCGGCTCAAGGTTGACTCAGCCTTCCATCCTTCCGAGGTGGGTAAAATGAGGACCCGGATTGTTGGGGGCAATATGCTGACTCTGTAAACCGCTTAGAGAGGGCTGAAAGCCCTATGAAGCGGTATATAAGTCTAATTGCTATTGCTATTGCTAAGTAGGATTGCTAGAATATATAGAACCTGAGTCAGACTAGTTATAAATATTGAGATTTATATACCGAGCTTTGCAGTGCATTTTTATATGATACACATATTTTAAATATATGATCATCCTTGCACACATTAGTAATTGCATCTTACATGAAAAAGTACAGTTCTTATGACATTGCTAATGTGGATATATTTGCTTTAAAAATGTATTTGCTTTGTATGTAGTGAATTCAATGCATCACAAAAAGACAGCAAGGTGAACCTTGCTAACCTAGCCAGCCTATGCAAGAAAAACGCAGGTGTGATTGTGAGAGGATGTATGATCAAATAGTTAGAATGGTCTTTAGGATGGGGAAGGGAAAGAAGAGTTGAGCTTGGAAGGTGGGGAGGGAAAATATAAAAAAGTAGTGTGTGTTCATTGTGAGCAGCATTATCAAAAAGGATCCAAATATGGCTGAAGCCAAATGATAACCCAATGCATAAATCTGGCTGCCTTGTCCCAAGATGCTTCCCCCGCCGCCGCCAAGAGGCAACTGAAAAAGCTTCTTGGATGAGAAATGAAACGTCTTCAAAGAAAAACCAGAAAGTCCAGTTGCCTCTTGAAAAAACAGCACCCTTGGGACAATCATGTCCTGGATGACTGAGAATTTCCTTAGACATCTGGCCTGCCTTGATAACTCCCTCAGAAGGTAGCCAGCTATGCTGGTTGAAAAGTTTTCTAGGATCTTCAAATACAAGTTGTTGAGCTGACTTAAACTTGTCAGAAATTGAATGCAGGACCATTTCAATGTAAGTCTGAGACAGAGGTGGGTTCCTACCAGTTCGCACCAGTTCGGTAGAACCGTTTCGTCAAATCTACCGAACTGGTTAGAAGAGGTTCCACCAGTGGACCCGGAAAGCAGGCCACACCTACAGAAGAGGTTCCAAACATTTTTGAAACCCACCACTCACTGACACACACACACACACACACACACACACACACAGAGAGAGAGAGAGAGAGAGAGAGAGAGAGAGAGAGAGAGAGAGAGAACGAACACATGGCTGGCAAGCCACTCCCACCAGGTCACATGTCCAGCAAGCCACTCCCACAAAGGAGGCCACACCCACAGAGTAGGTTCGAAAATTTTTTGAAACCTACCACTGGTCTGAGAGGTGATAATCTTTTTCTGCTTGCAGTTTCTGTTACTTGTGGTAATTTCGGAAACAAACAAGCAAAAAGAAAACTATTAATCTGATTTTGTTTTGCGTATTTCTTTTCCTATTCCAGTTTTCCTTTTTACGTTGTGCTTTTCTGTCCCTTTTAAGGAATTTATCATCTCTATTCTGCTCCACTCCCTTGTGGAATGCAAGCATTTTTTTTTTTACAAAGTTATGTCAGCTTCTCTTTTTAAAAAATGTAATTGGCAGCTTGTTTCTACATGCTGAGTAGGTGGGAAAAATGGATTGCTGGAGATAAAGCTTCAGGGAATGTAATTCACAAGCAAGAAATTGTCCTTTTCTCGGCAACAGCTTCTCAAATGAAAAACTAAATGATTAGTGTGCCCTTTCCTATTATTTTCTTCTCTGAAGAGTAATTGGTGAAGAATAGCAATACATCAAGTGTATTTTTTTTAAAAAAAATCTATTAAAAAAGAAGTATTGCGACTAGTTTAATTTACTTCTTTTTAGCCTCCGAATAGTAGCAAACAGAAATAGTTTGGAAGCCCTGTGGCATTTTTATTAAAGAAAATGGATTTGTATTCTTTGTGACATGTTCAGAATCTTAATAAATGTGTTTGATAAAATACATAAAAGGTAAAGGTAAAGTTTCCCCAGTCTACTCATGTCTGGCTCTAGAGGTGGTGCTCTAGGTGAAGAGCTGAGGTGGCGCAGTGGTTAAATGCAGCACTGCAGGCTACTTCAGCTGACTGCAGTTCAGCTGTTCAGCTGTTCAAATCTCACCGGCTCAGGGTTGACTCAGCCTTCCATCCTTCCGAGGTGGGTAAAATGAGGACCCGGATTGTTGTTGGGGGCAATATGCTGACTCTGTAAACCGCTTAGAGAGGGCTGAAAGCCCTATGAAGCGGACCCGGATTGTTGTTGGGGCAATATGCTGACTCTGTAAACCGCTTAGAGAGGGCTGAAAGCCCTATGAAGCGGTATATATCTAACTGCTATTGCTATTGCTATCTCTGTTTCTTAGCCAACGGAGCCAGCATTATCCAAAGACATTTCCATTGCCATGAGGCTGGCATGACTATACACCAAAGCCACCCTGAACATGGTTACCTTCCCAGTGAAGTGGTACCTATTTATCTACTTTCATTTGCATGCTTTCATTCGCAATTTTGCAATTTAATGAGCTTATATGCCGTCCAATCCCGGAGGACTCCGGGCGGCTTACAAATCTGAAATAAAATAAAATAACACCTAGGGCAAAGAAACAAAAACAGTTTAAAAAACACAACATACATTTGGCTTAGCTGGGGGTTGGACCTGATTTAAAAATCAGCAACCCCAGGCCTGTCGGAACAGCCAGGTTTTGGTGGCTTTTTGGAAGGCCGTGAGAGTGGGAAGGGTCCGGATCTCTGCTGGTAGCTCGTTCCACAGAGCCGGAGCAGCTACGGAAAAGGCTCTCCCCTGAGTGGTCGCCAGCCGGCATTGTCCGGTCGACGGCACCCGGAGGAGGCCTAGCCTGTGGGTTCTTATCGGGAGGTGTGTAGCAACTGCTTGGGTGGATAGGAGCTGGAGCAAGTAACGAGAGCTCAACCTATCATGCGGTGCTCAGGTCTCGAACCTAGGCTGTCAGTTTTCCAGCTGATAAACTCGGTGCCTTTAACTGCTGAGCCATCA